>NC_059433.1:21040884-21213384 GCF_021028975.2 Sphaerodactylus townsendi | reverse complement strand
TGCAACAGGGCCCGGCTTGTGCGGACACGCTCGGAATGCGAAAGGAAACAGCTTACCTTTCTTAATTACAGTTTGATCTGGGATGTTAATACCCGGGTCTTCTACGTGCTGCAACAAAAGAAACACGCGGGCATGTGAAGATGGAGACAGGCCCAGAGAAACGCGCTGGGAAGACCCCCGCCTTCCCCCCCAACCCCAACCCCAACCCCCCCCCCTCCAAGGCATTTCCGCCTCTTTCCTGCTAGGCTGATTCTGATGATTTTATAGGGAAATATTTCATTCCAAGGCGTTCACCTTTGAGCATTTCTGTAAATTAAAGGCAATGCTTTTTTTTTCACCCCACCTTTCCTTCCCCCCCCCCCCAAATTCTTTGCCTGGGGAGTCCTCGCCCTAAACAGTCCGGTTTATGTACCCGGCAGCTATCCTCCTCGGATTCAAAGCGACTTACTTCCAAGCAAGCAGGTTTAGGATTGCCAGCCGGGCAACACAATTGACTCAGAGGGGGCCGTTTATGGGGTTTCTTCCCTAGGAAGCGCGCCTGCCTCCTCAACCCCAGTGTGGCCTTGATTCGACTGCAAATGAAAGCGTGAAGGGGGGGGGGGTTGTTTCCCCCCCTCCTTCCCAAAACGGGCTGTTATTAAAATAATCAGCAGAATCCAGAATGCCACGTGTCGCCTCTGGGCACAGAGCATCACAATAGGACCGGAGCGGCTGCACAGGCAGCAGAGGCGACGGGGGAAGGAGGCAGTCATGCCCAGGGGGTGGGGGAGAATCCCGGGGCAGGGGCTGGAGAGCAGCCCGAGCAAACAAGCCCCCCCCCCACTCCGCTCCTCTGCGGTCCACAAGCCAGTTGCCCTCCTGCTAGAGAGAGGCGTTGGCATTGGGGTGGCATGTGAAAGAGAGAGGGGTGCGCGCGCTGGTCTGTGCGCCCCACACCGCCCGGGCATCGGAGTTTCCGACCGGGATCAGAAAGGAACACCGAAACCCGGGTGTTCCTTGCCTTTGCAAGAATCGAATCGAATACGCGTCTGTCTGCGTTTACACCTTGGCACCGAAGCCGCTCCAAATCGAAGACTTGGCAAGGGGCTTACCAAAGGCAGGAGCTGCCCCCCTCCCCTCCAAGGCCTTCCCCCCCCCTTCTTCTCTAGTCTCTGTCCAACAATAATACCGGATTCTTCTGCAAACCCCCCACCCCACCCCACCCCCGCCCGCCCTCCATTCTGCCTTGGATTTATGCTCCTGTTAATTGTGCCGGATCGCAATGATTCCGGGTGGATGGTACGAAGTTGCTTTATTACAGGTTTTATTGTACTCAATGCTCTCATTTGTAACTTGCCTAAAGTGCTTCTGGATTTGAGCATAATTAAATTGAGAAATGTTCAGAAATGACGGCGGCGGCAGTTTCCTTTGGGTTTTTTTTTTTTTTAAACTATATTGGGAAATATGATCCCTTCAAGCAGGCGGCCTTAAACCCATAAAGTAAATGCAGTGGGGCGGAACATTCCCCCCCACCCACACCCCAGTCTTTTGCTCGTATTACTGTAACCTATCTAGAACCGATAGGAACCACCGACTGTTCGGTTTTAAAATCCCGCTGAGATATTTATAATGAAATAATCCCTGCCCCCGATTTAGCCTGCCTTCCCTTTCCCGTTGGCTAGGAAAGGTTAACAGCAGCAAGCACGGGAAAGAACCTTTTTCTACTGACCCAAATTCCTTACGAAGACCAGGGCTGCTTTCCCCCCAACCCATCCAGGAAGGAAAAACGCCTGGACCCTCCACAAACCGGTCCACACACACAGAGAGAGAGAGAGAGAGAGAGAGAGAAACCCACAACCCGGGTCAAAGTCGGAAGGCCCCAAAGCACTTTGTTCTGCGTCAGTGGACGAAGCTGGCGCTGCCGGGAGTCCAGGTATTTCTGCTTAACAGCGCTGGGGATCAGGCCGCCTATGCTTTAAAGGAGCGGGGGGGGGGGGCACTGTGCCGGTTTAACGATTTAAACCAGATGGCATCCGATTTTCTGCAAAGATGCCCAATGAGAAGTCCTCGCTGTCTTGAGACGCGAATGAAACAACCTGGATGATTATTATTATTTAAAAAAAAAAAAAGATCAATGCCAATTCGTTGTTGCAAAAGCTCTCCGTGGAAACGGAATTATGCCGGGAAAGGAGGCGATTTCAGATCAAGTTTCTCACAGTAAGCGAAACCCCGGCTGGCATCAGATTAGTTTACATCCCGATACCCAAAGACATGTGGCTGGTAGTCCCCTCGGTGGGGAGCAGAACAGACTTTCCTTCCTTGCCGCTCCTACAACAGACGCCGATTCCAAATATGGCCAGCATGGCGTTGATGTGTTTTGTTTTTAAAGATTAGGAAAAATGTTTCATTTTAGGACCATCCGAATTACTGCCTAAATTCTTCCCCACCCACCCCTGGAGAGAGAGAGGGGGGGGGGTTGTGGATTTCAATCGGGAATCGTCTAAACACAACCATTTCCGCGCCGGGCAGCGTCCAAAGAAGGCCGCCGTAGGTTTCCTATTCCAAGTCTGATTTGTTAAAGGGGCAGAGGGAAAAGGCCTTCCAAGTGACCCCCAGATAGCGGAACCCATCTGAAAAGATCTCCCTGCCACACGAAACTGTAAAGCATTAAACTGTCAACGGATATATTTTTTTGTAATATCTGAGACTGTAATTTGGGATGTCATATTAGCAACAACAACAAAAAAAAACCTCTCCCAAATCACATCCAGATACCACAAGCCGGGTTTCCCCCCCCCCCTCCCTCCCTCCCTCCCTCCCTGCCTTCCAGTCCTTTCTGGATGATACAACCAGCGCTAGAAACAAGCATGAAATTGGCAGCATGTTCAAATTCTAATTCCCCCCCCCCCAATTGAAAAAGCAAAGAGGGAAGGGACCTTTGAGAAGGAATTCTCTTCTTGAATCTGGCAAACCCCACTGGATATCTCCAGGGATCCCAGCAGCTCTTCTCGTTTGCAAGGAGCCGGGTTGTGTTTCCCCTCCTGTGCGTAGATTTGGGGAGCCGGGTCTTCACCACACACCACATTTCACTACAATGAACCTTCGCAGCTATTTAGCTGGTCTTGGTGAGCATAGGAGACCCTGGGGGTTATTGACAAGAGCCTCGTTTTCAGCTGCAAAAATGCACGCCTTCTATCCCCACCCAGACATCCTATATTTTTTTAAGTGCTGTTATTATTTGAGGTAGGGAAACTCTGTCTGGACTTAAAAAAAAAAAAACCCTTGGGAACCCTTCCTTCCCAAATGCTCGTGCCAATGGTTTTGTCTGGATAAATCCAGACACAGGCATTTGAGAGGGAAGCGATTTTTTTTTCTAGTTTGCAATTGGTAGGGTTGGATCCCTCACCTCGTATAATGAGGAAGGTATTTCTTGAGGTTCGGGGAATTTGTTAGGACGAGGTTTTCGCCCGCCCGGATCCTCCTTGGGGCCTTTCCCACAGTTTAGTGCTCTTTGTCCAAAGCTATTGTTAACAATGGCCCTCGTTTCAGTTATCCGATATTCGTTCGAGGGTGTCTCTTTCCCCACAGCACCCCCTTGAAGGCGCTTTCGAGAAAGGATGCCAGGAAGGATCCTTATGGGGCCAGGTGCTCGCTTGGAGAGTTTCAAAGGGATCGAGGCCGCCACCCCCGCGATCTGTGCTGTCATCATAGAACCCACACACATCGAAGTGTGTGTGGGGGGGTGCAATTGGGAGAGGCGGCCCCTTCTACCTCTGGTGCCAGCAGAGGATCTAACCCATTGTTGTAATTGCTTCCTGCTAGGAAGGCCAGCTAGCCAGTAAACATTTTTTTTTACACAGATTTGTCGAAATGTCTGGAACGTTTTTTCAGACTGGGAGTGACTTTCCCGATCGCTGAAAATTGTGTTCTTACACACACACACACACACACACAGGACCCCAAGGCAAATTGCGGCCGCGCCTGGGAGGGTCGGAAGGGGCCAAATCTGAGCGGGTCTCCTTACCGAGACGTCTTCTAGGGAGTGAGGTATCGAATGGATGGGGATGTCTCCTAGTCCTGAGCTCAAGCCGTGAGGTCCGTGCAAAAGGTCTTCGTGCCGCCGGTAATCCCTTCGTGGGTCCAGGCCAGACAGCTGGTGCGGAAGTCCCCGGTGGGTATGCAAAAGGCCGGTCTCCTGGCTCTGCCGCTGTCCGGGCCAGCCTGGGTGTTGAGGCTGCGGCTGGGCGTGGAGCGGGTTCAAGCTGTAGGGGTCGTTCACGTGGGAATAGGGGTCTTGGGACTGGGGGTAAATGGGCTGGTAGGGGGGCGGAAAGTAGGGAGGCTGGAAGTCAGCGTTGGGGGTGTGGGAGAGCGGAGGGGCGCTGGTGTAGGGCGACTGGCCCACGCCCCCCAGTTGGGGCAACCGGGCCGTTCCGTTGCTGGTGCCATCGTGGCGGTCCTGATGGAAGCAGACAAAGGGGGGTGGGGTGGGGAGAGAGAGAGAGAGAGAGAGAAAAGAAAGAAGGTCACAAGTAAGCTCTTGATAGCAGGCCAAGTGCCCTGTAGAGAGACACCCCCCAATGCAACCCCGATTTGCAATTCAATTGGTTCAAAACAGAGGGGAAAAGGGGGGGAAATAACCCTTCCGAGACTCCCCTGTCTGCAAGACCCTGGCCCCTTTGAAGCCGAGTCCGTATTTGGGGTTCATTTTGAAAGGGTGGCCCCAGTCTTCAATGCAAAGACGGAGGAAATATAAAACAGCGCTCCGTATTAAACGTTCTGATTTTGGGTTGCTTTCCCGCCCCCCGCCCCCCACCCCCCACTGCAAAACTGAATCTGTTTGGGGGGGAAATGGGACTCTGTGCAGGAAATATCTGCACATATATTCCGTGTCTTTCTGCAAGGGACACAAACGACCGGCCCCAAAGATATCTCCGTTGAGCGCCTAGTTAATTTTGCCTAAGAAAAAACCTCCCCAGAACTAGTCAAGGGCCTTCTTTCGATTAGTCAAAAACGGATCTGGAATCCTTCGACCCTGGACAAGTTTTCCAAGAAAAAATAAATAAAATAAAATCTCGGAACGACCTGCCATGGAAACAAATAAGCAGATCACACAACCACACTCTTGTGTAGGGATCAGAGCTCTACCGTACACGTGCGTATGCAGGAAAATAAACTATATCCACACATGCATGTATCGGAAGGAAAGAAAGAAAGAATGAAAACGTTCCACATAAATAATGAAAACAATTTTTTTATCATAAACTTGGTCTATGGTCGGAAAACAGAAAGAACGGGAGAAGGTAGGGGAATGAAATGAAAACGAGATTTCTGGGACGCGTGTACAACGGAAACTTGTGAATGGATCGCCCACAGGTAAGTCCAAGGGAAATGCAGACCCACTCGAATGGAAGGTGGGGCGGGGGGACCGGGGATTCGGAGCACGGCGTCGTTCAATGCAACTCACGCCAACCTCATCACCCCGGGCGAGAAAAAGAAGAGAAATGCGAAATGCAGATGAAGAGATTGGGGCGGAGGGGGGGGGGGGAGTCGCCTTTTGTCCCAAAAGCCACAACGACGGACACAACTTTCAAAAGAAAGAAAGAAAAGGACTCCAAGCGGGAAGGGGAGCCCCAGGAGCGGACCCCCCCCCCGGCCCCCAACCCCCCCATCCCCGGAAAAAGAGGGCGACCCGCCGGACTCACCATCGCCGAGAAGCTGTGCACTAACATCTGGGCGAGTTCGGGGGGCAGCAGACAGAGAAGGGGGGGAAGCGCCGGCTCCGGCTCCGGCTCCGGGACGCCCCGGCTCGCGAGCTGCCTCTCGGGGGCCCCACAGGCGCCCTGCCTGCCGCATGCACGCCGGCCCGCCCGGCCACACAATGAAAGGCGGCGGCAGCACCAGCCGCAGCCCCCGGCCGCCGGTCTAGCGCCAGCCCGCGCCCGGTCTCCGGCGCCCGGGCTGCTCGGCCAGCGGAGGCGAAGCGCGCCCAGGAGCCATCCGGAGGAAACTTGACCGACGTCTCGCAGCCGCTTAAGCAGGCGGGCAAAGACAGACACAGAGAGAGAGAGAGAGAGAGAGAGAGAGAGGGACGGATCCTGGCGTGCTCGCCCGTTGATGCCCAGCCGAGTGTGTGTGCGTGTGCGCGCTCGCGGGTGTGGGCGCGGGTGTGCGCTCCTTAATCCTGTTGGGCCCCCACCTTCCTCTCTCTCTCTCTCGCTCTCTTTGCCTGCTGCACGTGAGCTCCAGGGGTGGGGGGGGGGGAGTGAGAGAGAGAGAGTGTGAGAGAGAGAGAGATCCGCCGCTCGCTTTCCTTGAGAGTCCTAATAGCAGATATTCATGACTATTAATATTACACGAATACTTAATAAGGGAAGAATGGCTGGAAATCGAGCGTGAAGCGAGGAGGCGACCGAAGGCAGAGCCCGGTCTGAATGACGTCCATTGAAGGAAGGATCCGTGTATCTAATCAGAGGTGGGGGGGAGGGGGAGGGAGGGGGGAGGGAGAGACAAAAAGGGAGAGACGGGGGGGGGGGGGAGAGCCGCGCCGCCGCGTCTGACGAATCACGGGAAAGGGGCAACATTTTAAAAGGTTGCAGGGCATTTGCAGGAGGGAAAGAGGAAGAGAGCCGGGGAGAGGGTGGGAGCCGGGGGGGGGAGTAGGGGGAGGGGGAGGCGATTGAGGTGGCAGAGAAAGAAGAGCGCAAATGTGGGTTGGGGGAAGAGCTGGTTCCGAAGGAGGGGACAGGGGCTGCGAAAAGGAGGTCGCTGAAAGGGGAGGGGAGGGGAGGGGAGGGAGAGGGGGAGGGGGAGGGGAGGGAGAGGGGGAGAAACCGGGAGGGGAAGAGGCTCGGTCCCGTTGGGAGTCCAGGCAAGCTCTGGGCGCACCTCGGCCTGCTGCTGCTGCTGCTGCTGCTGCCGGTGCTGCTGCTGGGCGAACCCGGCCGCCTCGAAGGCCAAGCCCAGGAGCTGCGGGGTCCCGCCTCCCCTCTCGGCCCCGGGGGAGCCGCTCTCCGGGCCAGGCTCGGCGCCTCCGCCTTTCAGCGCCCGGGGCTCGGCTGGGCCCGGCTGCTCGGCTCCGGCAGCCTCCTGCTGCTGCGTCACGTCCATGGTTCGACGGGCCCGGCGGCGGTGGCGGCGGCGGCGGCGGTGGAGGCGGCAGGAGGGCCTCGCCGGAGCCCGGGCCTGGAGGGATCGCAGCGTGGGATCCCCGTCTTCCGCCGGCGCTCAGTCCCCGGAGGGGGCTGGGGAGGGGGCTGGGGAGCCGCCGTCCGCGTCCTGGGCGCCCCGCGGAGCCTCCGGGGCTAAGGCTTGGGAACGGGGTGGCGAAGAAGGGGGGGAGGGAGGGAGGAAAGGGAGGGAGGGAGGAAAGGGAGGCGACTGGAGCGCGGCTGGCCCTGACAAGCCGGAGCTCCCAGCCTCGGCCCAACCCGTCCAACTGGCTGAGCAACTCGCAGCCAGCAAATCCCGTGAGACGACACAGGCGGGCAGCAGCTCCACTCTTCCTCCTGCCGGCTCATCAATAACAACAGGCGCTCCGCCGCCGCCGCCGCCGCCTCCGAGCGTGTCTCGGCAAACCTCCCCGAGCAGGCCCCGGCCACGTCCAGGGAAGAAGAAAGCACAGGAGCCGGCCTCGGAAAACCGGGCCTTCCTTCCGGGGTCTCGCAGAGACACAGGGGGGGGGGGGTTGTTCCTGTAGCTCCCCAGGAAAAAGGGGGGCTTTATTCCCGCACGGACCCTTTCGCCTCGACGTTGGTGGGAATGGGAACCGGCCGAGGCGACGGAAGGTCTGGAATCGCGGCCGAGTCGACGACAGGACTGGTGGCTTCCAGGTCCAAATCGCCAGCTCAGGATCAAGATTTTTTTTTTTTTGAAAGAGAGTTATTTCAGGTCGTTTCAGTTTATTTTTGCGCACTTGGCCCCCTGTGCATGGTGGCTGGAGAAACGCATGTGGCGCATTGCGTCACCACGGCGGCCCTGGTCAATTTCAGGCAGCCCTGGTCAATTGCAAGTGATCTGCCACATTCCTCCCACGGCGCGCCCTTCATCGACGGAAGAGGGTCTCCTCAGCGCCCACCCACCCCCAGCCCTCTCCCCCTCCCCCACAGCGCTCTCGCCCTACCGGGCTTTGGAAGCTGCGCGCTGGGTTTGTTGACCAACTCGTGGTGAAGCCGCAAGAAAGCAACGAAAGAGATTTGCACAGAAACAGACCGGCGGGAGGCGCAGGCAGACCCCTTCAATCTGGGGGGTGGCGGGGGGCTTCTAAAAACCACACTTCTCTCGCGGTGGGAAGGCGAATTGTAGCTCTGCTGGCCGTCCACGCTCAGTTTCTGACATCTGCCGAAACACAGCGCCCTCCCCCCCCCCCCAAAAAAAAGCAGCCTTCAAGCCTCACACCAAAAGCACATGGGGCTCCTGAATGAATTTCCCAGACGGGCGCGACCCTGTTCTGGGCATCAGGGAAGGGCGGACACGGACACACGTGTGCCCCTTTAACACAACACGCCCGCCAAGGGGAGGAAGCCGGGAGAGCACCACACACCATAAGTTTTCACAGCCAGATTGTTCTTACAGACCGCCAGAACAGAAAGTAAACACCGGCCAAAAACTGGTCCAAAAGTATTCACCGCGCCGGTACAAAACACCCTTGAGATGAACGTATTTAATGCGCACCGTTGCTTTCATTCGAGCCTGTATTCATCCATTCCCTCGCGCCCCCCCCCCCCCCGCCCCCAAAACCTATGCCGGTCCACACAGCTTTCCACTTCTCCCCTTATCAACCTCTATCGGCCGGAGTCTCAAAGCCCCTGGGTTTGAATATGGCATCTATTCTAAGCTGTGGCGCGCAGTTTTGTCAGGGATGCCCGCGAACGGGGCGAGCAGATCTCTGCTTTCTAGCCCCGGCCGGGGAAGGCGCCGCGCTCTGGCTGGCGGGGGGGGGGGGGGGCTCCTCTGCCCAGGCGGCCACCCGGAGCCATCTCCCAATCGCAGAGCCTCGGAGGCGGCTTGGAGTTGGGAAAAAAGGCGTGCTTAAAGCCACGCGGTCCTCCAACCCTCGTCGAGTGGCTGAGCGGAAGCACAAGGTTGAGCGGCGCCTTGACGCTCAAAGTGACAACTGTCCACAGCGTCCTCGCGCTGGAGAAGAAGACCTGTGGACCGAGGGCGCCCGGCGTCTTTGGCGAGCGTCACAGCCAACTCTTGAGGAGGTCTCTCCGCTGCCTGTGTCCGCCAGAACCGTTTCGACTTCGACGGGTTGCCTTCTCTGATCCAAGCCCATCCATCCATCCATCCATCCATCCATCCATCCATCCATCCATCCATCCATCCATCCATCCATCCATCCATCCATCCATCCATCCATCCATCCATCCATCCATCCATCCATCCATCCATCCATCGTCCTGCTGCTATTTGGGAGCAGATGTTGGTCCCCCAAAATCCGCGTGGCTTTTGCGCTTCTCATCTGATCTGCTCTGGTCGCTTTTGGCGAGGTCCCCCCCAAAAAACGGGTCGCCCGCCCGGACCCCCTGTCCAACCCCCACGCGCTCTCCTTCCCCTCTGGAGCAGTGGCCAAGCGGCGGTGGGTTGATCTTCCAGGCACTTCCCCGTAGCCACGGGACTCGGGGGGCGGCGGGAGGCGGTGGTGGTGCGCCCCGGTCGCGGGGAAGGCGCTTACCTCGCAGTCCTCATACTTGATATTATCCGTCAGCTTCCAGAGCATTTTCATGGGTTGGCGCGGTGAGTGCCCGGGAGGAGAGAGCGCGAAGAGGAAGGAGGCTGTGCCCTGCCCTGCCCGCCCGCCCGCCCGCCCGCCCGGCGCTCTCCTCTGGCATGCACGCCGCGCCTGCTGGAGTGCAGGAGCAGCAGCAGGAGGAGGAGGAAGAGGAGGAGGAGGAGGAGGAGATCTCCCGTGCCCGCTCGGAGATCTCCCTCTAATGGTCGGAACTTTCTCCTTTTCCAAGCAGAGCCCTTTTCTTTTCTTTTTTTTTTTTCACCAAGAGCCTAATCGGCTCATTTGCATAGCGACCATAGCCAATTGCCCAGCAGCGCAACCACCTGCGAGCACCGGAGGGACACAGGTAGCCGGCCACGCAGGCGTCTCTCCGTCTTCTGGGTGCCTTTAAAAAAACACCCTCCCACCCCCCACCCCAAAAAAAACCCTGACAACAGGGCGGGGAGTGTTTTGATTTACTCAACGGAGGAAGGGGGGAGGGTTAAAGCCAAGATTCATAGGATCTCCTGTAACGTGCCTGCTCCCCCTCTACTCCGCGCGCCTCGCGCTCACCCACGCGCAGTTCCTAGCGGCGGAACAGAAGTAACAACCGGGCTGGAAGTAACTCTTCGGTTTGGCAGATGTTTGGGGCGAGAGGGGTCGCGCTTGCTCCTTTCCCCCTCCACTCCAACGCGGCGCTGTCTTCGAACTAGCTTTTTATATATATATATAAAGAAGACTGAAACCAGCGGGGCTCCTCTGTGGATCTGGCACTGGGAAGGGGGGGGGGCGCTTGGCTTTCAGAGGTTTGCCAACGTGGAGGAGGGGGGATCCTAGGCTTCACACGGAGCTGAGACCCCCCGGACACAGTGTGTAACAGACTTCCCTCTGTGATACGCCTCTGAAGATGCCAGCCGCGGTTGCAGGCGAAACGTTAGGAACAAGATCCATCAGACCACGGCCACACAGCCCACAACAACCAGTTGAATCTGGCAGTGAAAGCACTGGACCATACATGTCTGCTCGGGAGTAAGCACAAGACGTCCAGGGGTCTCAGCTCCGCGTGGCAGCTCTCTGCTGCTCCAACCCTTGCACATTCCGGCGAGTAGGAGTGGGAACGCAGCCTCAAAGGCGACAGCTGCTGCTTGGAGAGACCCCCGGGACAAGTTTCCGTCCTGACTTTGTTTTATGTTGTAAAACTGCTTTCTGTTGCACCCCCCACCCCACCCCGCCCGCCACCCCACTCCAATCTTACAGCACGCGATAGTTCCAAGTTTTAGCAAACTGGTTCCTTTGGGGAAGAAAACCTTCTCCCCCTTATGCGGATCAAGCGAATTTGCAATCTGTAAAACAAGTATTATTATTATATTCTATTTTGTTGTTGTTGTTATTACATACATAACCTGATTTTATGGTACCAATGAGAGAAAGTTCCATCTGTGCTCAGGGATACTCTGAAGCTGAAATCCGAGCAGTTCGGAACCGGTTCGCTCCCAAGAAACGCTTTAGGCCGGAGGAGACCGAGGCTGGATACATGTGTAGGCCACACGCAGACCAAATTCCATTCAAGGCTGCCGAATTTACTCCCGAGTAAACATTTTACAATATGTGGGGAGAGGGATCCTGGGGCTCCACTCAAATAACGCAGTTAAAGCCTCATTCCTGGGCTCGAAGGGTCCAGCTCTGGCGATTCTTTGGTTCCTGTCGCCGGCAATCCGCCCACTGGTTGCGTTTATTTTGGGCCGGGGCTGAAGCTCCGGGGATATCGTTTGGATTAGTCGTCCCGGATCTGAAGCCATCATCACAACAGTGCCTCTGAGCAGGTGCAAAGCGCCGTTAGCCAATCTTCGCAAGGCTGGAGGTGAAGCAGGGAGCAGAGAATCCAGAACTGGGCTCGAGCCCCGGAATGTCTCCTGTCATTCGCAGTGACGCCAGAAACGTGGTGGCACATTTGGATGGCACGGACTGGCGCCAATTGCTGGGATCCCCGCCGGGGGCAGAAAGGGCGTGGGCCCTTTTCCCTTCGGGCGCCCAGGAATACACCCCATGCCTCCCTTTAATTCTTTTTTAAATACTTCTCGGGCCCGAGGGCTTTTGCAGAACCGTTAATTCGGTTTCCTTTCTCTCCACGTCGGTTTACACTCTCTTCCCTATTTTAATCCGAATGTGCTGCGAATCGCCCTGTCGGCTCCGCGCTGGTTTTCCATTTTAACGCCTTTGAACACTACAGCTCTGTCCTGCCATTTCAAAGTCAGTGGGAGAGGCCGGCCCTCTTCTCCGGTCCCCCCCCCCCACACACACTTAATTCCACTCTCCTGGGGGGTAGGTTCTCCGGGGCAGGTGGACGGGCGAAGGGGGCGACCTGGAGCAGCCGCTCTGGCGCGGGTTGGGGAGCGGCCGACCAGGTTTCGCGCGGGCGCCGCTTCTTTTGTTGAACCACAGCGAGATCTACAGGTCCAAGAAGGCAGAGGCAGCCTCAGCCGGGAAAACCGGTGCTTTCTCGGGGAACGATACAGACCGATGGACACGTGGGTTCCGTTCGTTTGGGCGTTCAATCCGTTTTGGCTCCGGCTTAAGTGATTTGTGGATTGGGTGATTTCTCCTCCCCCCCCCGCAACTGCAGGACCCAACAGTCCGCTTCGGATGGCCGAGAAATTGCAAAGGGACGCGCGAGGCGGCCGCCTTGTCTGTCTCCCTTCCCTTGTGTCTTCAGTGCGTCCAAGAGCCCCAGAGCTCCTTCGGTTCGATTCCCACCCGGCTCAAGTGGGGCTGTGAGAACCTGGCAAGCCCCCCTCCCGCCTCCAGGCATGAGCGCCGGCTTGGCCGAAAGGGCGAGCCCGTTGCCCGACAGTTCGGCCCACCCTTGAGCCACAGACCCCAACGGGCGCGCAAGATTCCCCCCAGGGCTGAGCTCCTCAACGCTGGGGGCTGGACCCGGCCAGGACGAAGAGGCTAAATCTAGGCCTTTAGGAGCGGCCTACCCGCCACCAGCCAGCCAGCCAGGCCTACTTGGGCCGGAAGCCTCTAGCAAGAGCCCAGGAGCGGCCCCAAAGCCTTCGAGGCCAGAAGAGGTGCAGGCGGGGAGACTTTGCCAGTCGCCGCCTAAACCCCGAAAAGGCAGCAGCGTTTGAGTTCCCGGAGAGGAGGGGCTTTCAGGACAGCGGGGGGCGGGGGAGAGACTAGGAACAGCCCGCAAAACCTTTGAAAGTCCACTTCCTTTTAGGAGGGAGGCGATTGTGCGTAAAGACCTGGCCACAAGCGCCTTAGGGGCCCTTCGGGACTTCCACGTTGCCCGGCCGGCCCATTACAGCTGCCCGTGAGAAAAGTTGCGCTGCGATCCCGTGCTGAGCTCGAGGGGGCTTCGTTGCTGCAAACGTGATAGGTTGAGGGAGAGCCGGGTATCTATTACAAGCCCCGGACCCCAGACCCGGCGCTTGGCGTTCACTTCACCCAGAATAAACGCGCGGCGAACTTGAGTTAACTTCGATCCTCCTTTGGAAAAGGAGATCGATTTCGGGGAGGTTGACTTCCACCGGCCTACACTTTTAGGATCCACTTTCAAAGACGTATAAAATTAGGCTCCGTTAAGCCCGCGAGAGTTTTCTGTGGCCTTTACGCGCCAGTGGGCACGATCCTGTCAAAGTTAAGCAACTGCAAAATCCCATGGATTTAGATAGGAGAGATAGCCCGAGTAGGTTTATTTAGATTCCAAAATGCCGCGAGACGTCGGAGCCCGCGGGGTCCTTTTAAGGATCGCCGTTGAGGCAGAGCAAGGGGGAAAGGAAGGAACCTGAGCGGCCCCAGGGTTCGGTAGGCACTTTGACTCGGATCAGGCCTGGCACGCAAAAGCCACCGAGTTTCCCGCCTGCCGTGCGCAAAGGTCACCTTTCAAGTTGAGGCAGAGAAGGGACCCAGGCAGGAACGGGGAGCGATGGGAAGTTAAGGATGGAAGCTAAGCCACGCCGTTGCTTCTGGCGATCCGATGGAAGGGTGACTTTTTCCGGATCGACCCCTTACCGAAGAAAGATCTTTTCTTGGGGCGAGCCGGCCAGGCCCAGCCTCAGCAGCTGCGGGTGGGGGAAGGGGGAGGCAAGAGAAAATACTACGGCGGACCCTAAAACGTCCGATCTTCCAGGCAAAGAGCAAATTCCCTGAGGGTTTCATTTAGTGGCCCGACTTCAGGGGTTCCACGTCAAACTTTGCAAAGTTTCGCTTGCGAGTCTCTTTCCCTTTTTCTCTCTCACACCAATATTAAAACCCTCTTCCAGTTTCCTGAGCTCCCCCTGGCCACCGAATAAAAAACACCTCGCCGACCGAGGTCAGCAAACTATCTTTAAAAGTATGTGTGTGTGTGTGTTTTAAATCAGCGCATTTGGCTGAGCGCACGTGGAAAACCGGAGTTTCCTTTTGAAATAGCCAGCGGCTAGTTACGCCGGTTGCGCCGTCCCACTCCAAGTGGGCCTGCCTGCCTGCCTGCCTGCCTGTGGAGAAGTGACTGGCTCGCCCCACCTGTTGAATTGTCACCTAAGGCCTGGGCGGTTGCAAATGGCCGCGCCGCTCTTTGCTGGCTCCTTCCGGCAGCTGGGCAGGCCGGGGCGGCGGGGCCAGGCCGTCGCGCTTCCAGGGTCGCCCCGCGAGGAGTCGGCTCCGCTTCTCCCCTTCTAAGTTCCCCCGCGACGACAGGAGGAAAAAAGGAAGGCAAAGGAAAGTCGCGTTACCTGCCAGTCCCCCATTTTGGCGAGGAGTGACATGCTGGCTCCGGGCTGCCTACCACAAGGTGCCTGCTGGTCATGGAAGGAGTGATCCGCCCGCTCGCCTCGCCTGCGATCTCTTTAGGCAAATCCTCCTTTACCTGCCACAGGGCTCACCTGGTCATAAAGAGCAGGGTGCTACCTGCCCGCGCCTGCGCACTGGCGCAGGAATGCACCGGGCCAGCTCCCCTCCGGAGCTCCCAACCTGTCTCAGTGGATGATGGATTTGCAGCAACCGCCGGCTCTGGAGCTGCCTGGCTTCCCTCCTGCCCGCAGCTCCTCCGGGGAGCAGACCCGGGGGGCGGGGGGGGGGTGTCCAAACAGCCGCCAGCCAGCAACGCTGCGGGCCCCCTCGGCTCCTTGCAGCCCCTTCCTCTGTGCTCCGCTAGCTCGCAAGGTAGTGAGACCCGAGGAGAGGGGCTGGGAGCCGGAGGAGAGCCCGAGAGATGGAGACGCCTCCTCGACTCGCGCTTCGGAGGCTGAGAGTTGAGCCGGCGCTTGTGCCAAGCGGGTCTGGGCGGCTCAGGCGCCGGAGAGGGGGGGGGGGGCTGCGGAGAACCAGCCGGCAAAGGCACCTGGGCGTGGGGGGGGGGGGTGCCTCCTGCCTCGCTTGTCACCGGCTGCGGCGCTCGGCTGGAGGGGCGCTCGGTGGGTCCTGCGCTTAGCAAAAGCAAGAGAGACCCCCCCCCCCCTCGCTCGCTCTCCCGATTCCGGCCTCTTCAGTGCATCGGATCTAGCAGCGGCCCAGCGCCGGGCCTTTTCCCCTCGACGGCGGGCTGCAGAGCTGGGCGCCCCCCGCCCCCGAGTCCTCCTGGAACCGCCCGGCCCCGATTCACCGCCCGCACCCGACTCGAACCAGTTCCCAGGGAAAGAAACGGATCCCCCGTGCGCGATCCTTTCAGCCGCCTGGCTCCTGTCAATGGGCAGGAGCTGGACTTCGCAGACCCGACCTCTGGGACGGTTCCAAGTTGACCCAGACTGCGGGGGGGGGGGCAGGGTTCGGGCGAGCGCCTGGGGTCGTCGGGTTGCGGGAAAGTGCCGGGCTGGGCCGAATAACAAAGCCCTGCGAGCAAAGACGGCGCGGAGAGGAAGGGGGTCGAAGGCGGAGTGGCGGCTTTTTAATTTTAATTTTTTTTTGTAAGCTTTGGCTTTTCTTTTGCATTCTGAACATCGGAGTCCGGAAAAATAACCATGAGGCGTATTTGGACATTGACCGTGAATAAAGACTACTACTACTACGACTACTACTACTACTACTACTACTACTACTACTACTACTACTACCCAGGAGGCCTCTGCTTCCTCTCCTCGGTTGAACAGGGACGGAAGGGTCGGACGTGCCTCCCGCGTGTTAAGGAACTTCTGGTAACTTCCTGCGAGATCTGTATGTTCTTCCCTGTTGAAATCCAACCCAACCAACTCTTGTCTTGGAAAGTCGGGGGGAGTTTTGTTTGCTTGATGGCAACAGCTTCAGAGTATTTGTTTCTCAAGACTCTGGTGTGTGCGGGGGGGCGGACGAAGGGGCAAACCGGCTGGAAACGCGCTTTCAGTTCTCCTGCTCAAGTTAGCTCTGGAAGTTTTGCCCACGGGAAGGAGGGAATCGACTTTCTTAAGTATGCGAAACTGCAGGTCTTAGAGGGAACGGGCTAGTAAGGTGCCCGTGGGATCTAGAGAAACGTCAATCAACAGGTTCTTCATGATCTATTCTAGTAGGCCTTAATGATCGACTGGCGCGGGCTTCTAGCTTCATATCGAGAAGAAAGAAAGAAAGAAAGAAAGAAAGAAAGAAAGAAAGAAAGAAAGAAAGAAAGAAAGAAAGAAAGAAAGAAAGAAAGAAAGAAAGAAAGAAAGAAAGAAAGAAGCGGCCCTTGGGCACAACCCGCTTAAATCACGTGAGGGCTTTTCCCGAAGAATTACTCCTTGGCCCTAAATGCAGTTTTTAAGAGCCTTCCTTGACTGCGGACGCAGCTGCCAACCTGTTGCTTCTCCTCAACGCGTTTGTGGATTGGGCTCCTCCTCCCGCTGAAAACCCAAAGCTCGGCTCTGAACCCCGTTTTGGCCGCGGCCTCCCCAACCCGATGAAATCGATTTATCCCTTTCCCGGGGTCTGGGCTCTCTCGCCGGGTTTGGGTTGCGAGGGCGGAGCCAGCACCCCTCCTCACCCTCTCCCATGGAAAAAGCCCCCCTTCCCACCCCAAGGAGTGAGGTTTTGCCTGGGCCCGGGGAGGTTTGGGAAGGGGGGGGGGCGTTCAGGGAGCCAAGAGATAACAAAGCATCAAGGGAGCAGCGTCCTTTGCCCGAAGGGCTCCTCCGAACAGCAGCCGCGGTGGGTGGGGAATAGCAGGAATCCGGGCTCCAGTCAAGATTCTCAAGTAAACAGCCGCCTCTCTGCTTAAGGATCGCGCCTGCGGAACTCCAGGACGGCCTGGAAGGATCAGCTAGGGAGGCTCAGAGCTCCGGTTGACTCCAGGATGAAAACTTGAAAGAGGGGCCACCAAAGTCTACCTGGGAAGTGAAGTCGACTTGGGCCCCTTCCGCACACGCAGAATATTGCACTTTCAATCCACTTTCAATGCACTTTACAGCTGGATTTTACTGTGCGGAATAGCAAAAAATCCACTTGCAAACAGTTGTGAAAGTGGATTGAAAGTGCATTATTCTGCATGTGTGGAAGGGGTCTTGGACTTCCACCTCCTCACAGGACTTGGTTGCTCTCTCAGCCCCACCCACCTCACAGGGTGTTTGTTGTGGAGGGGGAGGGAAAGGAGATTGTCAGCCCCTTTGAGTCTCCTTACAGGAGAGAAAGGGGGGGTATAAATCCAAATTCTCCCTCCTCCTCCTCCTCCTCCTCCTCCTCCTCCTCCTCCTCTTCTTCTTCTTCTTCTCAGCCCGCGCCTCCCATTTCTGACAGGGGAGGTCCATCCTATGGAAGTCAAGATGGGATTGACTTCCAGCCTGTTCAGCTGACTTCTTGCTCCCAAGCAAGCGCGGCTGTAGGGTTGCTGCAGCCCCACTCGGTCAGAGCGAGTTGGAGGCCTCCACCCCAGGCGTCAAGGCTGCCAAGGGTTCGATCCCCGCATCTGCCCCTGCGAATGGTGAATGGCGCTGGAAACTTTTGGCCCGACCTTCTGGTTCTAATTAATTTTGCAGCGTTCCATGTAATAAGAAGGGAACATTTACTTGGGACTGACTGCTCAGACACGACTGCAGTTGGTCACAATGGGCACGATCCTTTAACCTGAATTAGAGTCCAAAGCGCGACCGGCGGCCAAAGCAGACATCCGCAGCGCAGGCGCGTCTTTGGGGTGGGGTGCGGGTGCTTTGGGACCCAGGGGCTTCCCTTTCACCCAGAGGCGGTTTTTAATAGCTGGAGGTCCGCCGAAGGAAAGCGCCGTTCTCCCACACTACCTGCCCCCCAACCAGAACGCTTGGCCACAGGTTGTTGGTTTTTTTGCTTCATTTGTATCTCGCCTTTCTTTTATATTCACAACAGCCCTATGAGGTAGGTTAAGCCGAGAGTGATCATGGCGCCAGTGGGGCCTCTCAGGTATTAGTCGGGCACTACTAACTACTACATCACACTGTAATTCAGTAAGTGGACCAGTCCACTCGAGGCAGGTCCTTATTTTTAATTTTTTTTCTACCAGCACATATTTATGGTCCCCTTCCTTCAATGAGCAGAGAGTGATGAGCGTGGTCCCGCAGTCCTCGTGTTAGTCTCACAACCGCCCTGCGAGGTGGGCCAGGCTGAGCCTTCAATGGAATTCTCTGCCTAGGACGGAGCAGATGACTCTGCCCCACTAGCACTCCCTCAATCTGGATTTAAAACAACGGAGCCCTTGCTGGGTCAGGTGTTCAGTGGTTTCTCTAGACTAGTGTTTTCTTTCCACCTTCCTTTCCTCCCACCTGCAATATAAAGGTGTGCAACCTCTGTTCATGGGTGGTCCATTCGTTGCCACCCCCTCCTCCAGAAATTAATGGCGTCTGGTGCCAGGATCTTCCTTCTGTAAGTCCCAAGAGCCAGTGTGGTGTGATGGTCCACAGTGCTGGACTACATCTGGAAGGCCCAGGTTCGAATCCCCACGGGTGCCAGGAAAACTTGCTAGGCGTCCATGGGCCAGTCATGCTCTCTCGGGCTAACCTACCTCACGGGGTGGTTGTGAGGATAAAACGGAGGAGAGGACAATGCTTTGCGGCCCCACTGCAGAGGAAGGCGGGGCATGATTTGAACTCATGGCCACCCATTTCATTTAGGAGGAAAGAAGGGTTACTTCCGCCACAGCCACCATTCCCTGCATCTCTGTCGTGCCCTCTCGAAGCCTCTAAAAAGACAAGGACCTGCTGGTGACTAGACTCCCAACGCAACACAGCACCGTCAAGTCGCAGCAGACTCACAGCAAGGCAAGGGACGTTCAGAGGTGGTTTGCCACTGCCTGCCTGTGCGTTGTGACCCAGAACTTCTTGGGGGGGGGGGTCCCTTCCAAATACTGGCAGGCGCTGACCCTCCTTAGCTTCTGAGATCTGATGAGATCAGGCTCACCTGGGCCATCCAGAGCAAGGCATAGATATTGAGGGGGTAGGGGATAAATGGTAGAAAGCCATCCTGGAGCAGTTAAGGTGTAAGACTAGGAATCCCGGCTCTGCCAAAGAAGTTTGCTAAGTGACTTTGGGCCAGTCACATACTCTCAGGCCCCTTCTGCACAGGCAGAATAATGCACTTTCAATCCACTTTCAATGCACTTGGCAGCTGGATTTTATTGTGCGGAAGAGCAAAATCCACATGCAGAATAATGCACTTTCAATCCACTTTTAATGCACTTTGCAGCTGGATTTTACTTTGTGGAATTGCAAAAGCCACTTGCAAACAGTTGTGAAAGTGGATTGAAAGTGCATTATTCTGAATGTGTGGAAGGGACCTGACCCTGGAAAAGAATGTTAACAATCAGCGGTCTTATTGGAAGCAGTTTTCAGCAGTGAGGAAGACGGGCAGGGAAATATAACCAAGCACATCAAGCCAGTCTTGATAGACTCCCTTTGTTCGCAGTCCCGATCATTTTGCTTTGGCCCCTTCTGGACATGTGGAACATACACTTTCAATCCACTTTCACAATTGTTTGCAAGTGGATTTTGCTATTCTGCACTGAGGCCCCTTCTGCACATACAGAATAAAGCACTTTCAATCCACTTTGATAATTGTTTGCAAGTGGCTTTTGCAATTCCACAAAGTAAAATCCAGCTGCAAAGTGCATTAAAAGTGGATTTAGAGTGCATTATTCTGCATGTGCGGAAGGGGCCACTAAAATCCAGCTGTAAAGTGGATTGAAAGTGCATTATTCTGCATGTGCGGAAGGGGCCTTAGTCTCCTAAATCTGTGATCCACAGGGCGAAAGGGGCAGGCTATAAATGAAGTTACCATCTTAAAAAGTTCCGTCATTTTCATTGGGTGCTGAAGCCCAATTACCATGTGTGCTTCTTCAGAGTAAACGCCAGGAAGTTCAATGGGATCCCCCCACACACACTAAATGCCCGTAGGACTGAAACTTGAGCCCAATATGTTTACTCTGCATTGATCTCAGTGGGGTTTGTTCAGATCAATTAAAGGGGTACTTTTAATAGATGTTTCCTTACCAGCTCCAACCAAACGAATCCATCTCATACAGGCTGTGGGGACTGATTCTCTTAACTGAAGGGGAATCACCACAGACTGGCTTGAGGTGGGATTTCGGGTCTGTCAGCCCTAGACACTCCCAGGCAGCAAGACGGCGCACTCCACGCATCCAGAGACACACCAGCCACCCTCCAGGACTTCTAGAAAGTGGCTCATTTCCTCCCACCTTAATCTGGGTCCCAATTTCTTCCGATCTTTATTGCAATTCAAGCGGGCTTCCTCCCCCCAATACCTGTTGCTTTGCAAAATACAGATAGGCAAAATGTAGAGGGGGGGTTAGACAGAAACGTTGGGAGGGTGCCAGAAAGACTAGTTTTCCCTTTTTAAACAATTAGACTCTAAGACCCCTTCTGCACACACAAAATAATGCGTTTTCAAACCATTTTCACAACTGTTTGTAAGTGGATTTTGCTATTCCGCACAGCTTCAAAGAGCACTGAAAGCAGTTTGAAAGTGCATTATTCTGCATGTGCAGAATGAACCTAACCTTCACCCCCCCCCCCCAAAAGGAAACATGTGGCAGAATAAAGGAAATCGTTCCTGATCTCTTCAGGACATCAGATTTTGTACCCTTGACTGTGACCGGCTGTTGGGAGGTTGGTGGTGGTGGTGATGGTTAACACAATTAAACTGGTCTGAACAGTTGATACACAAGCCATTATAGCTAAAATTGCCCACTTCGGATGCACGGGAATCTAGAGATACTAAGCGGGCAAAGAAAGTCAAACTCTCTTGAAATCCTAAGAAAGACCCTCGAAAGGAGCTTAAATCACGCATAAAAGCATTACAGTGAAAACAAAGAGGATAAAAAATATAATAATCCATATTATATATTAGAAATATTAAAAGTGGATTGAAAATAAGGTGTTTTTTTAAAAAAAAAAGTGGATTGAAAGTGCATTATTCTGCATGTGCAGAAGGGGCCCTAGAAATGCGTGAGGGAGCTGTGCTAAAGGGATCGACTCAGAAGGACGGAGAGCTAAATGGATTGACGCAGGTCTATCCAGTGGGGGCTGACTCCCACGGAAAGGGTACCCTTGAAGGAATCCCATTCGGATTCCCAATCTAGCCAGTTGGTGCCAAGCGCTCTTTTCCACACGTGCAGAACAAAACACTTTCAAACTGTACTATTCTGCACAGCTGCCCAGTGCATTGAAAGTGGATTGAAAGTGCATTATTCTGCATGTGCGGAAGGGGCCCAAGGGGCCAGAAATGGGCTCTGAGGGGCAGGTGGTGCCTTTTGGCGGAGTCAACCCAAAGCCCAGGGAGACGATGAAATGAAACTGGTTTGAGCCACTGTTCCGATTTCACCGGCTCGTGGCTTGATGACCTCGACAGGTCTCTCTCCTTCAATACCAAGAGTCCTGCAGGTTTTCTCTTCCTCTGGATTCTGAATGAAACGTGAATTTCTTTCCACTCTCCGGTGCTTGAGGATCCGTTGCACATCGCAGGTTGTCCTTGATGCACCCCCTAGCCGGGATTTTCCTTCTGTTTACACAGCAATCCCCATCAAAGGAGACAAAATCACCGCTCATCCATCTTGGCACACTGTAATCCGTCCTGGAGGGAAACAGTATAAATGCGGGGGAGGGGGGGGGGGCTAACAAACAAAAGGAAACACTTTAAATGCCCTATTTTTGTTACCAAAAATGTTCATTCTAGGTCATCAGTCCCAAAGAGCGCGCTCATTCATTGCCTGCTGGGTGATTTTTAAATATATATATATATATGTTTAATATATATATTAAGAAAAGCAAGAAAAGGACACACTTTTGCAGTTGGAAAGTTTTGAGACTTTTACCAGCAAAGACGTCCAAGATTCATTGCCACAGTGGGCGGGGCGGGGCGGGGCGGGGGGCGGAGTTTAAGGAGCGTCTCCTCCTCCTGAGGAAATCGGAATCCAAAGATGAGAGTCTTGAAGGGGGAAACAGCCTTTCCGCCACTCAAAAACGGACTTTGCAAGTATCCACATGCAACAAAACTCGTTGGCATATTCTTACTGAGTCCCATGTGTGTGTGTGTGTGTCTGTGTCTGTGTTTTAAAGTGTCCACTGGTTTTAGATCATCTCTCCAATTGAAGCAGTGGGAGTTAAGGATCCAGTGTTAATTTCCCCAATAAATCTCACTGTTTGAGAAAACCTTCCGAAGATTGGGCCTGAATCGTGTCCATGGTGAACACCAGTTTGGATTTATACCCCACTTTTCTCTCAGGGAACTGTGACTGGATCAAGGTCACCCAGCAGGCTTCAAGAGCAGGAGTTGGGGAACAAGTTTTCCAGATTAGAATCTACCACTCTTAACCACCACACCACGCTGGCTTTAACGGGTCATTTGGGGCTGGAGGGAAGTCTTCAAAGTGGGCTCCTCTCCCAAGCTTTTCTGCCACAACTTGGATCAAAACCAACACCGGCTGGCTGGTGGATCGGGCCAAAAGGCTCAAAGGATGTCAGTTGTGACCAATGAGACGTGTTCAGTACGGAGTGGTGACGCCAGTCCTAAAAAGTGGTGTCCTTCTGAGTTCAGTGGACTTTACTTCCTAGTAAGCACCTTGCTTTCTTATAGATGCAACTTCATTAAGATCTTGATCAGCTTCAGGCCAGTATAGGCGGCACCAGACTCTTTTGTGACCAGGGTCCTTTATGAATCCCTAGAATGATTTCCTCTGTGCAGACACTTGAGTCAAAGAGGAAAAGAGTGAATCATAGCCATTAATAAGAATTTATGCAATGCCCAATTCTAAGCGGGTTCATTAGAAGCACCGTTTCATTCAGCCCCACGAAAGTGCTTTGAGGATCGCCACGGAAAGTGCTTTGAGGATCGCCACTGCTGCATTGTTTTCTCGCACCCAGGAAGGTCATGGGGCTTGATTTGGCGCTGGTGAAACCACTCATGGAAAGAGGAGGGGCGGCCCTCTGGCCGGGATACACCCCAGGAACTCTTCCCAACCCCACACAGCCCCGCTCTCCTCGGGGGTCCCACCGCTGGAACAGTTTCGCAGTGCCTTGGAGGGTCACAGTTTGCAGCCCCTTCCGCACACGCAGAATAATGCACTTTCAATCCACTTTCACAATTGTTTGCAAGTGGATTTTGCTCTTCCGCACTGTAAAATCTAGCTGCAGAGTGCATGGAAAGTGCATTCTTTTCCATGAGCGGAAGGGGCCAGAAACTCGCCAGCCTGTTCCAGAAGTAACTCACCCCAGCGGTTTGCTCTGAAGCGGTTTCCTCTGAAGATGCCAGCCACAGATGCCGGCAAAACATCAGGAGAAAATGCTACTGGAATACACGGCCATACAGCCCAGAAACCCCACAACATTCCAAAGTTGCTGTTGTTTTGGGCTTGCAACAGCTGCACTGGTCAAGGCAATTTTGCTTCCAGTTTAAAGCCCCACTTTCTGCCAGGGGTGGGAAAGGACTCTCCAGAAGGGGTGGCCCAGAGGCAAATAGTTCCCCTCAAGAAGATCACCTTGTAGAAAAATGGGCATGAATGGGCATGAAGGGGGGGGGGGGCTCTTTCTCGGAAAGAAGTTCTCTAGATCTCAAAAGAGTGAATTTCCTTGCATGTCTCTTGGACGACCAAAGCTTAAAGTCATGTTAATTTCAAACAGGGTGGATAATGGGATTTATTAGACCAAATGGATCATAAGCCTTTGGGTTTAGAAAAATTGGCTCCCCGCTAATGTCAGTAGGAGCGCCATAATCTTCCGCCATTAATCACACCAGGACATTCAGCCTTATGAGGAAAAAGCATTTGGATTTATACCCCACCTTTCTCTCCTTTGGGGAGACTCAAGGTAGCTTCAAAACTCCTTTTCCCTTCCTTTGCCCACAAGAGATACATTGCCAGGCAGGTGGGGTGGAGAGAGTTCTGAGAGAACTGTGACTGGCCCAAGGTCACCCAGCAGGAATGCAGGAGTGAGGAATCAAATCCTGTTCTCCAGGTTAGAGTCCACCGCTCTTAACCACTGGCTCTCCGAAACCCTCCTGCGCATCCGAGTAGTGTGAAAAACGGAGTGCAGGTGTAGTCATCTGGGTAAGGGATCCCGTACTATGTACCTGCCGATCACAGGTGAGTGATCACAGGAATTCTTGGTTGTTTTCTTGGATGGCAGAAGTGGCTGTCAAGTCCAAGGCTTCTAGCACAGCTTTTCATTACTTTTTGGAAAGGTGGAGAAGATGAAGAGGAGGAGAAGGAGTTTGGATTTATACTCCACCTTTCTCTCCTGTAAGGAGATTCAAAGGGGCTTGCAATCTCTTTTCCCTCCCCCACCCCACACAACAAGCACCCTGTGAGGTGGGTGGGGCTGAGAGAGCTCCGAAGAACTGTGACTAGCCCAAGGTCACCCAGCTGGTGTCTGTTGGAGTGCACAGGCTAATCTGAATTCCCCAGATAAACCTCCACAGCTCAAGTGGCAGAGCGGGGATTCAGACCCTGTTCTCCAGATTAGAGTGCACCTGCTCTTCACCACTAGGTCACTGCTGCTCATATGGGGCAGGGCCACGAACTCAAGAGCCCAGTCTTTGGAAGCCAAAGGTCCCTGGGTCAACTCCTGGCATCTCAAGGAGCAGGTGATGAGCAAGACCATCCTCCGAGCTGCTGTGCCTGGACCAGAAGGATAGCTGAAGGATAGCTGTGAGTCAGCGGGAGGCAGGCTTAGCCTCTGCATGGGGGGGAGGGAGGGGGTTCTGCCCGGGGTTTAGGACCACATCTTGAAATGGCCTCGAAGGTGGCTGCTTGCTGGGCCCACCTGGGAGTTTTTAAGCTCTGTGGCCCCTTCCGCACATGCAGAATGATGCATTTTAAATCCACTTTCACAATGGTTTGAAAGTGAATTTTGCTATTCCACACAGTAAAATCCAGCTGCAAAGTGCATTGAAAACACATTGAAAATGCATTATTCCTCATGTGCGGAAGGGTCCGATTCCAGGCTGCCCTTGCTATGCCCAGGTGGATGGGATGCCGGCCCGCTTTCCGCGGCCTCTGGCCCTTCCATGGAGCCTGCCACCAGGAGCTGCTGGCTCCAGTCGCCATCGACAGCTGCTGTCAGGCAACGCCCTCCTCCTCTTTGATCAGGACCTGCTTTTCTGGGTGGGGCGGCTTGAATTCCTTTGCCCTGAGAGTTTTTCTGCGCCTTCCTGCAGCAGAGTCTTCCAAGCGCTCCTTTCTCCAGATTTTTGGCCTGCCCGGTGCAGAACTTCAGGAGGCTCCTTGGAAAGCTGACCCCCCCCCCCCCACACACACACACACACACAGCTTCTGAGTGGAATTGCAGGCCCTGGGGTGGGATGGGGGGAGCTCTGCCTTCTCAGCATTTCCTGACCTGTATGGAAAGCCGAATAAGTCAAGTTGCCAACAGCCTGGAGAGGGGGGGGGGGAGTTCCCCTTTATTTTCCAGGTTATTATTGAATACTGACTGCCATGCCTTGAAAAACAACTGCTGCTCACTTCCTCACGTTAAAGGGATTTCCCGCTCTCTCCAGACTGCTGGCAGTCCTCCAGAAAAAAAAATAGCAGTTTACAAAATGATAGTAAATACAAACTTGTTCTAATTGTGTGTGGTGTGGTGTGCAGAGAAGCAGCATAGTGTGGAGGTTTGAGTGAAGGTCGATGGATGAAGGCTGTTCCTTCCCAGGCCCCAATGAAAGACAGGTTGAATAATTTATTTCTTGAAGATGGGATGTGAAGTCCAGTTAATAATCAGATATGACTGTATGAGTTAATGCTCCCATTTGAGGGAGTTATCTTTGTTTTTGTCCATTCGAGAAAATTGTACTTACCGTTGTTATTTTACTGTATTTTTGAACTGAATCAATAAACTTTATTAATTAAAAAAAAGATATCGTCGAAGGCCTTCATGGCTGGATTCAACTGGTTGTGGTGGTGGTGGGTTTTCCAGGCTGTGTGGCCGTGGTCTGGTAGATCTTGTTTTGCCTGCATCTGTGGCTGGCATCTTCAGAGGTGTATCACAGAGGGAAGTCTGTGTGTAACACCTATGGTCGCCACATTCACTCAACACACAGACAATCTGAACTAAGGAAATACTGACCTCCCATACGTAAGAGTGGCCTTTCCATTAAAAATAGCAGCAGATGCATTTCTCTGGGTTGCCTGAATAGTCATCCTGATTGGTTTAAATGGGGCTCAGTGATTCCTTCCAGGGGTTCCTGCCTGCAAGGGAGAGGGCAGTGTTGGCAGGGCAGAGAGAGGCAGGATGTACCAACAGACATCCTGCAGTTGAAACTCTCTCTCTCTCTCTCTCTCTCTCTCTCTGTGTGTGTGTGTGTGTGTGTGTGTGTGTGTGTGTGTGTGT
The DNA here is from genome assembly GCF_021028975.2 of Sphaerodactylus townsendi. Classification (NCBI taxonomy): domain Eukaryota; kingdom Metazoa; phylum Chordata; class Lepidosauria; order Squamata; family Sphaerodactylidae; genus Sphaerodactylus; species Sphaerodactylus townsendi. The sequence goes on along the minus strand of NC_059433.1, from coordinate 21,186,966 downwards.
GTGTGTGTGACTGGCAAGAGGCAGAATTGCTGGCCTGAGAAAGGTGAAGAGTCAGCTAAAGGTTGCTGCTCAGGGGAGGGGCAGAGAATGACGCACGGCCCAGGTACGCCAGAATGGCCTCCCTCCAACCCACTGTGCTCAGCACTTTCCGAGGGCAGCGAGGGCACGCTCCGAATGGTAGCGGTACAAGGTCACCGGGGCCAAGGAGGAGTAAATTACCCAGAGGTGATGTGGGTGTGACTACAGGGCCGGGAGTTGACAAGAGCTCGGCCCAGATCTGTTCCACTTATATATCCTGCACCAAATCATCAACTTTCTTTGACTTGCTGAGTGGGCGCAGAGATGGCAAGATTCCGACACCAGCTTTATTGTATCAGTAAGATTACCCTCAGGGGGGGAAAGATGAAACGCTTCTGTCTCACACCAAGCAGCTTGAAACGTGAACAACCGACCTTGTTCCCATTTCATTTGATTGTCTCTTTCAAGGGAATTAAGTTGACTTAAACCGGTTTGCATAGCTTTGTACAATTAAGCGTGGCACATTCCGCATAGAACATTGTCTGCGAGCATGTGGACCGTCATTTATTTTATTTTACTTCATTCATACCCCATCTTTATTCCCAATGGGGATCTGAAGAGGATTTTTTTAAAAGGCAAGAGGCTTTTTTAAAAGAAATCTGTTAATCTTGCAGCGACTCTCCAAAAAGAGTATAAGGTCATCAGGGATTTTTTTTTTTTTGGGGGGGGGGGTGATCCACTGCAAGACAAAGGGCCTTTTGCACATGCAGAATAAAGCAATTTCAGTTCACTTTCAATGCACTATCAATGCACTTTGCAGCTGGATTTTACTGTGTGGAATAGCAAAATCCGCTTGTAAACAATTGTGAAAGTGGATTGAAAGTCAGTGGCGTAGTGGGTGGGGGACAGGGGGGCACAATGCACCGGGCGCGTGCCGGTGCGGGGACATAGTGGGGGCATTCTGAGGCAGGACAGGTGGTGTTCCTGGGTGGCGAGGTGTGGCAGAGGTGCTGGGCGCATGCGTGCCCTGGGCGCAGTTCCCCCTTGCTCTGGCCCTGTTGAAAGTGCATTTTTCTGCATGTCTGGAAGGGACCACAGTTTTAACAGTGTAACAGCACCCACTCTTAGAGGGGAGACAGAGGCCCCAAAAAGGAAGTGAAGCCTGTTGCTGAGGGTTGATGTTGATGGCCTAAGGCACTCCCCTCAACTCACACACACACAGGCCTTTTAAACAGGGCAAACTAATCTATAGTTTTTAAATGCTGCCACCATAAACTGCAGTAAAATAACTGGAACTTAAAGAGAGGCTTTTGAAAGCTTAAACACAAACTGGATTTTTATTTAACAAACTTCTCTTCTCAGGATAATGGTTCAGAGAGCCACATAAGCATTACGTTAGGCAAATATGGCTAGATGTTACAGAGCAAGCAGTTTCAGTAAGATTGGCGTTTAGTCCAGACTTTAAGGTAAACCATCCACACACGGTCCAGACCCTTCTCCTTAAACACCCACCCTTATCTCCAAAGGGATTTTTCTGGCTTAGGAGGGTCTCCGTGTAATTAATAAGTTTCCCTTTAGTCTCCCACCAACTTAGGCCTCTGGCAATCTCTGATCCTTCCTCTCAGTCTCTTGGAGATCACTCTGAGGAATCTGGCCACCTAGCCTCCCTCCCTCTCTCTCTGGCCTCACTACCACCAGACACGATCTCCAGACTGAAGGGTCTGTGTGCTGACGCAATCTGTGTCTGACTACTCAAAACTATGTCTCTCCCCATACAGTCTCAATTCCCCACGGAGACCCTCACTGACAGGCTTCTTCCTGCTTTTATAGCAGTCAGCACACCCTATCTGTGGCTGCCAGCTATGCCATTACAGCCCAGCCAATCAGGTTGTGCCCTGGCTGTTACTGTGGGGCTCTGGCTAACTGCACGTTTGCAAATTAATCTGTCACAAACAGGAATTTTTTTTATGTTAAGAGAAAAGAAGAAGAAGAGTTTGGATTTATATCCCCCCTTTCTCTCCTTCAGGAGACTCAAAGGGGCTTACAATCTCCTTGCCCTTCCCCCCTCACAACAAACACCCTGTGAGGTAGGTGGGGGTGAGAGAGCTCAGAAGAACTGTGACTAGCCCAAGGTCACCCAGCTGGCATGTGTGGGAGTGTACAGGCTAATCTGAATTCCCCAAATAAGCCTCCACAGCTCAGGCGGCAGAGCGGGGAATCAAACCCGGTTCCTCCAGATTAGATACACAAGCTCTTAACCTCCTACGCCACTGCTGTGAAAAACAGCCATAAGCTCTCCTTGGGAGGAGAGAACATATTGTCACCTTGTGAAAATCTGATCACAACGGGCAAAGCTTTGGGTTTATCAAGGATGCCCTAGGTTCCTGCATTCTTAAAAAAGATGCATTTGACAGAATTAGGATGAGCACTTTACCCAGAGTGGGATGTGTGGAGTTGAATGGCAGAGTGGGATGTGTGGATGAGCCCTCACAAATGAACGGCTGCCAGCAGAGGTTTTATGTCATTGCAAACACCACACTCCTCCATGGAAGCCGTTCACACGTGCATCTGTGACTCCCCGAGCCATCAGAAATCAAGCAATCTGTGGGAATGTGAACACATGAGCCGATACTTTACTGGAGTTAGATTCTTCCACAAGCGACAAATTATAGAGAGGGGCATCACAGAAAAATAACACCAACAAACACCTGGTGACACTGTATTGTCAAAGGCTTTCACGGCCTGATTCAACTGGTTGTTGTGGGTTTTCTGGGCTGTGTGGCGGGGGTCTGGTAGATCTTGTTCCTAACATTTCGGCTGCAAACTTTTACGCAGGCAAAATGTTAGCAGCAAGATCTATCAGACCACAGCCACACAGCCCAGAAAACCCACAACAACCATCTGGTGATATCTAAAAGACTAACAGAGGTATTGCAGCACCAGCATTCAAGAGCTGGAGGCCATTTTGCCCAAGGCAGATCTGGGCAGCTGGCTCATTTGTTTTGTGTCACTTTTTATCCTGTCCCTTTTCCATGCAGTTCAAGGTGACGCCCATTGGTCTCCCTTCCTTCATTTTATCCTCACAACAATCCTGTGAGGTGAGTTTAGGGTGAGTCACCCAAGCAAGCTTCGTGACGCAGAGGGGATTTGAACCTGATCTTTCAGATCCTAGTCCAACTCTTTAACCACTATGCCAAGCTAGCGTTTAGGCCACAACAGATATATTTGACTTTAAGGAGCAGCAGTGGCGTAGGAGGTTAAGAGCTCGTGTCTCTAATCTGGAGGAACCGGGTTTGATTCTCCGCTCTGCCGCCTGAGCTGTGGAGGCTTATCTGGGGAATTCAGATTAGCCTGTGCACTCCCACACACGCCAGCTGGGTGACCTTGGGCTAGTCACAGCTTCTCGGAGCTCTCTCAGCCCCACCCCCTCACAGGTGTTTGTTGTGGAGGGGGAGGGAAAGGAGATTGTCAGCCCCTTTGAATCTCCTTACAGGAGAGAAAGGGGGGGTATAAATCCAAATTCTCCCTCCTGCTCCTGCTCCTGCTCCTGCTCCTGCTCCTGCTCCTGCTCCTGCTCCTGCTCCTGCTCCTGCTCCTGCTCCTGCTCCTGCTCCTCCTCTTCTTCTTCTTCTTCTTCTTCTTCTTCTTCTTCTTCTTCTTCTTCTTCTTCTTCTTCTTCTTCTTCTTCTTCTTCTTCTTCTTCTTCTTCTTCTTCTTCTTCTTCTTCTTCTTCTTCTTCTTCTTCTTCTTCTTCTTCTTCTTCTTCATATGGCCCAGACTCTTTGCATTTCTCAAACACTGCATGGTGGGATTATGTATCACTCAATGTTCACTCAAAGGCCAGTTACAAATCCCTCTCCAAAGCGGTCGACCAGGGACTACATTGAGGAGGAAGGAAGCAGGATAGGTCGCCTATCTGACACATCCACTTATATGTCTATCTATTCACTATGCATGCAAAGGATGCAGATATCTTTGCATCACTATGGCCCCTTCCGCGCATGCAGAAGAATGCACTTTCAATGCACTTTCAATTCACTTTGCAGCTGGATTTTACTGTGCGGAAGAGCAAAATCCAGTTGCAAACAATTGTGAAAGTGGACTGGAAGTGCATTATTCTGCATGTGCGGAAGGGGCCCAAATGTTGACTCTGTGATCTGTGTTAAAGACAGTGTTAGAGGTACATAAAAATATCTAGATGCAGCAAATGTTTGCTGGAAAAAAAATCTCATTTCACCATTGCAGAGGCGGAGCGAGGGGAAACTACCCAGGGCGCACATGCGCCTTGCACCCCTGCAGCAGCGTTGCCCACCCCTTCCCTGGACTGCCCCCTTCACGCCCCCCACCCCACAGCCTGGCCGCACCTCCGCACCATTGAACCTTAAGCATATTCAAAACCGGGCTCTGCAGTGGATGTCATCCCTCTGCAGCTTCATTGGAACCTTACCTTCACAACTGAAAGCTGAAATAGCTCTCTTCCTGGTTTATACTTTTACCTTCTCCACTTCTTAGGCATACATGATCTCCCAAAAGATTATTTGCTTGTTGGCCATCGTGTTACAACTAACTTATGGTGGCCCCCTAGGGTTTTAAGAAAAGGAACATTGAGCAGTGGTTTGCCTCTACATAGAAGAAGAGTCTGAATTTATATCCCAATTTCTCTCCTGTAAGGAGACTCAAGGTGGCTTACAAGCTCCTTTCCCTTCCTCTCCCTACAACAGACATCTTGTGATGTAGGTGGGGCTGAGAGATTTCTGACAGAACTGTGATTGACCCAAGGTCAGCCAGGAAGGTAGGAGTGCGGAAACACATCTGGTTCACCAGATAAGCCTCTGCCACTCAGGTGGAGGAGTGGGGAATTAAACCTGATTCTCCAGATTAGAATTCACCTGCTCTTAACCACTACACCACACTGGCTCTCGACATAGCAACACTAGACTTCCTTGGTAGCCCCAGGGCTGACCCTCCTTGGCTTCTAAGATCTGATGAGACTAGCTTCAGCTGTCCAAATTTGGGCAGAGGGTAACTAGGACAGTCCTTTTGCCCAGGTGTGATGCCCGGGCTCCTGAATGTCAGAGTGAAACAGTGGCTTTTTGTGTGTGGAAGTGACTAGTTTGAACACTGCATGTTATGTGAAAATCCTAGGAGTGACCTGACAGTCCTAAGAGAGGGTACAATTTAAAAAAACTGGATCTAAAAGAAAAGTTTGGAGAAAGGGTTGAAAATCTTTCCCTGCTCCCTCTTTCCGCCATTTGTTATAAAACTCTTCTCTGATGTCCAGCAGAGCCTCACACACGAAATGCACCCCAAGATTGGGTGCTGCAGTACCAAGGGGGTGGGATAGGTCATATTGCCTACTTCTCCTTCCTGTTGATGCAAGTGTAACCTCAGCTTGTGGGTTCTGTGGGGCAGAACTTGGAATGAGTTTGCAACAACAAATTTAAAAAAAACAAAATGGTTTACTTTCTTAACATATAACATCAACATTTAACATCACACTTCAAGGTCCTGTTCAGGTTGCATTTTCAAGTCCTTATATTTACAGTCTACTGATACTGCCAAGTCCAATGCTTCTTTGCAAGTGGGTTGGCTCCTGAAGACTCCAAGGGCTTGCTGAACAGGATTCAACATGATGAAGGTTTCCAGGAGAACTCTCACCCATTACAACCACAAAAAGGAACCCTGAAACAATAAACTCCAACATTTACAACATAGCAAAAACAAACAACTACCTTCCCAGTAGTTCCCAACAATATTGCAGTTTACCTTAACAAGGTGTTGAGGGCTTAGACAAATCAAGCTCCGAGTCTGGTAGCCTTGTCTCCTCCAACTACATGAGGTCTGCAGCCTTCTGCTGCTTTGAGTCTCCACCCCTTTCTGGGTCAACCCATTCTGAGCATGGGGGTTACATAAGCCACAAGTGGATGAGTGCTGTCTCCTGGCCCACGGTGGCTACCAAGAGGCAGCACACCCTGACTTGAGGAACAGGGAGAAATTTGGGGACAAAAAAGCTTGTTGCTTGGAAAGGGGAAGGTGGGAAAAGACCCCCTCATGAATTCCTCCACAGGATCCAAACGTGGGAGGACAGCAGATCGCCCAAAGTTTCCAAGTCCATTTCCTGAGCCAAAACCAAAAAAACTTAATTCCTGCATCCCTGAGCTAATGCTGGCTGAAATCAGCAGAATGACTCGGGGTAAAATTAAGCCCACATGGAAACCTTTGCGGGACTGAGTCTCATTGTGTGACTCCACCATTGAAGTTTTGTCTGAAGAGCCATCTTCAGAATTGAGCCATTAAGGAAGAACACTCGGGAAGAACACTCGGCCAAAGGAAAGTGCCTGGGGGGTTCCATTCGGGGTGGGGGGAGGAATGCTCCATTTCAAGAAGGGGAACAACATTTTTGGCGTCAACTTGTAAATAATCATGTCCTCGCATGGTCTGGAACATATCATCAACAGTATGTGCAGTACAAAATACTGATTTATGTACACAAATAAATTAAATGTGTGCAGTTTCATTACAAGGGCCCCTGTGTCACAGAGTGGTAAGCTGCGGTACTGCAGTCAAAACTCTGCTCACAATCTGAGGCCCGGAGTGGCCTCGGGGCCATTCACACGCTGAGGTGTGAGTGACCCCAGAGCAGCTGCTGCTTGCAGAGGCTTCTCCACCCAAAGAAGAGAAGAAGAGTTTGGATTTATATCCCCCCTTTCTCTCCTGCAGGAGACTCAAAGGGGCTTACAATCTCCTTGCCCTTCCCCCCTCACAACAAACACCCCGTGAGGTAGGTGGGGCTTAGAGAGCTCCGAGAAGCTGTGACTAGCCCAAGGTCACCCAGCTGGCGTGTGTGGGAGTGCACAGGCTAATCTGAATTCCCCAGATAAGCCTCCACAGCTCAGGTGGCAGAGCTGGGAATCAAACCCAGTTCCTCTAGATTAGATACACGAGCTCTTAACCTCCTAGGCCACTGCTGCTCCTCCGTTTTGTTTCCCCACACTTACATTGTCTCCCTGTGGAGAAAAGATAAGTGTGAGGAAAGCAGGAGCAGCGCCTCCAATCCGGTGTCGTTTGCACGGCACCGGCTGGGGAATGCTGTTTCCCAAAAGCTTGACTCATTGAGTGAGACAGGAAAACAGCATTTCCCCACCGATTTTAGAGGGGAAGCATGGCGTTGCCTCAATGCAGAGGCGGCAGCCATGCAAACAGCACCCCTGGAACGGTGTTTTTACCTCTCCAGGGGTGCTGTTTTTTGGCTCGTGCGGAGTGGGCCCGAGTTTGATCCTGCAGGAAGTCAAGTTCAGGTAGCTGACTCACAGCTGACTCAGCCTTCCATCCTCCCAAGGTCAGTAAAATGAGTATCCAGATTGCTCCGGGAGAAGTGCAGATGACTGGGGAAGGCACAACAAACACAGTAAACATTGTGATGTGACATCACCCAGTGGATCACTAATGCCCCAGTGCTTGCACAGCTGGAGACTACGTTTACTTTTTCACTTTTATTACAGTTGTTTCAAAAGGGTGACCATGTTTTCAGGCATAGATATATTTCTGAAGATCTCAATGGGCACTATTCAATGTAGAGTTCAGCGTGTTTAAACAATTAGAATCCAGAACTTTGTGGCTTAAACCTTTGATAGATGTCAGTCACAAGCCTTTATTGGCATAAAATAAACATACAAAATCAGCATACAAAATTTGCCCATTATTGCTCACAATTATAGACACTGGTACTAAATACTAAATACTAAAATATATACATGGTCCTTCTGTAACTATAGGACATTCCTTCAGCTAAGTTAACTCACTTAAACGTCATCGGATACTGACAGAAGCTAGAAAAATTACTGCTGGCTATATGTGGTCATATGCACTGGAGCATTGGTTGGTATTCATCTAGACTTCGTCTATTATTGTTAGCAGAAATTTTTGCTACATTCTCACACACTATTAAGGATCCATGTTGTTCAAAAGCATAGGTATCTTAAGAGCATCAAAGTTAGATTATTTATACAGAAATGGGATAAGTGCAGATTGTGACATTCTGATTTTTGCAAACCTTACACAATGAAAGAGGGTATGATCGAGTGTCTCCACATGACCCATATTGCATGGACATAGCCTCCTCTGTTTATCAATTTGTTGATATCTGCCATAGAGCAGCATAGAAGGCATTAGATTGACTCTGGCCAGTGTTAAAGCTCTTCTTAATTTAGGGTTGGTGATCCACTGTAGATAATTGGCCATGTGTCCTTGTTCAGTGGAATAAGCAGGGTCAGGGGGGAACACGTTTTCCTCGCAGCTGTTATCATATCCCGATACTCTTGTTCTAATAGCTTAGTTTTCAAGCAGCTATATGCTTCTGATAGGGAAAGAGGGACTAACGACTCTAATGAAAAGCCAAGAGTGTTGATTTTCCCTCAACTAGTTTCAGCCACCCAGAATTTGCATAGTCGGAAAGCATGAGGTGTAACAAACTGGAGTGATCCTGCAAATAGTGGATACGTAGCCAGTATCTGACAGTTCTCAGCCAGGCCATCGTGGCATATGATATTTGCCCGAGTTCTAAACATAGGGCTGCATATGAAGCACAATTTGGTAAGCCCATAATTTTGTGGAAGAAACGGGACTGGGCTGTGTTTATATTTTTGTTTATAGCTCCGATCACCTTTGATAGATGGATGCTTTATATCAGAGGTGCCCAACTCTGGCACTTCAGATGTTCATGGACTTCAATTCCCATCAGCCCCTGCTTTATATATATCCTGCATTTTCATGCTGCTGCTCAAAGACTTAAACTAGTGGTTGAAAGTCGGATTTGGGAGACACGGGGTCACATGGCTGCTCTTGCATAGAAGCTGGTTGGCTGACCTTGGGCCTGTCATGGTCTCTCAACCCAACTTACGTCACAGGGCGGTGGTTGTGAGGATAAAAAAAAGAAGAGGGAAGAATAATGATGCAAGACACTTTGGGCAGAGGTGGGATCCAGCAGGTTCTCACAGGTTCCCGAGAGTAGGTTACTAATTATTTGTGCGTGCCGAGAGGGGGTTACAAATTGGTTGTTTTGCCACGTGAGTTTTGCCTTAGTTACACCCCTCCTCTCAGCAGTAGCGCGCAGAACTTGAAGCAGTCTAGCAGGAGGTGCACCGGCGTGCTTGGCAGCCTGCGCCTGCATGCATTAGTTTCCTGCCTAAGGACCGGCGCAGCGGCTGCGTCCTTGCCACAGCCCTGCCCAGGAATGCCCCGCCCCCGGAATGCCCGGCCACGCCCTCGTCGTGCCCCGCCCAGCTCCATTGGCGCTACGACACAGTTTGAATCCCACCACCATGGGAACCTGTTACTAAAATTTTTGGATCCCACCACTGACTTTGGGTCCCCATTGTGGAGAAAAGCAGGGGCGGTCACATGGGGTAAGGGCCATCCCTTGTTCAGCCATGAGGGAACAGCGAGGGGGGGCACTGGGGGCTAGCCACGATCCTGGGGTTCCATCCAGGGCTTTTGCCCACAGTCTCAGAATCACTTAAACCACCCCTGGAGAAAAGCAGGGTATGAATATCCAACAAAATAAATATGATACTGTGCTAGTGGCCATAAGTTAGGCAAGGTGAAATGGACATCTCTCAGAAAACCTTGGATCTTCTTCTTTTGTGACTGGCTGTCCATGATAAAGTACTTAGAAACACCCCACACTCCTGGGATTTGATTTTGGTTTCTCAACTCTATCATTAAAGACACTTTCCTTGTTGATTTGTCCTTTGAAACCTTCCCTACCCACCCCCCAAACACATACCAGCATCTGCCATGGAATTGGAACCTGCTACAGCCTTGTGGAGGATTTAGGGGGATCTTGGAGAGTAAACATGCAGGTCTGTTGTTTTGGATGAACTGAGTACCTTGCCTCCCATACCCAACACACCTCTAAATCAGCGGTGGAGCAGGGGGAAACCGGTGGCAGATTCTGCATCATCCCTACTATTTGTTCTTTTTAAGGAGCTCCTGAAAAGTTTCTGAGGAGTTTCCCCAAAGGGAATTTTAAGAGGGCTGCAATTCCATGCCTCTTGTAAAATTGTTTTTAAAAGATTAACCAGCCTGTCACAGCTCCTAGTTCTTCCCCACCCCCCACCTGCTTCTGCTCTTGTATTTATTTTATGTGAGAAACATGGGCCTACGAACATCATGTTTCTTCCTCCCATTTAATTTTCCCTTAATGGACATTGATCAACCCATGGTAAACAGCAAGTTATGAGATTGAGAACATAAGAACATAAGAACGATCCTGCTGGATCAGACCAGGGTCCATCTAGTCCAGCACTCTGCTACTCGCAGTGGCCCACCAGGTGCCTTTGGGAGCTCACATGCAGGAGGTGAAAGCAATGGCCTTCTGCTGCTGCTGCTGCTCCTGAGCACCTGGTCTGCTAAGGCATTTGCAATCTCAGATCAAGATTGGTAGCCATAGATCAACTTCTCCTCCATAAATCTGCCCAAGCCCCTTTTTAAAGCTATCCAGGTTAGTGGCCATCACCACCACCTCTGGCAGCGTATTCCAAACACCAGTTACACGTTGCGTGAAGAAGTGTTTCCTTTTATTAGTCCTAATTCTTCCCCCCAGCATTTTCAATGAATGCCCCCCTGGTTCTAGTATTGTGAGATTGGACAAGAACCAAACTCAGGATTTGTTGGGAAGAGACTACCACACCACATCAGGATGTGAATGTTACTCTGTGAACAAATATAGCACAAAAAGACTTACAAGGTAGATCTGGGTAAAGTTTTGCTGTTGTTGTTGTTGTTGAGAGCTTCATTACATGCCTGACTCCCATGTCATCAGGAGACCGAGCCAGATGGATGAGGTGAAGATGGGCCATAGATTAGTTGTATTCACCAGAGAGAAATCAGTATGGATATCTCTCATGAGGTGAGAACTCTAATTACCTATGAGATGAAAGGAAATATGAGAATGGCCTTGAAATGTGGATTGGAAAGGGCTGGAATTTTATTTGTTCATTTGCGTACTTTGCATACTTTATAGTCTGCCTTTCTTGCTGTGACTCAGGATAGATTATAAAAATTAGCAATGCAATGGGTCGTATTGAAATTGAAATGAGACTTGAATACAAAGTTAGGCATATAATAGACATTGTAATGTGACCTAAATACAAAGTTAGAAAACAACACAATAAAGACAGTATAAGATATGACATCAATGCAAAAACAGGATTACAGAAGTCAGGAAACAATACAATAAAAAAAAAGAAATGCACACAACAAATGATGTCATGAACTCGCAGGGTTGCAGTTATGAGGATGAACTGGAAGAGACGAGGATTCTGCAAGTCACCCTGGATTCCCAATGGGGAGAAAGGTCGGGCGTAAATGAAGTATGTTAATAAAGAAATAAGCTACCGTCCTTGTCCCTTCATAAAAACACCCTTCGGAACAAGTCCATCTTACCATAACCCTATTCTCTTTATTAAAAAGGACCACTGTGATGGATTCCAGGACTTTGCTAACAGGTAACTAAGCAGAGCCAACTAGAGTTAACTTTGAATATAAAGAAGAAGAAGAGTTTGGATTTATATCCCCCCTTTCTGTCCTGTAAGAAGAATAAAAGGGGCTTACAATCTCCTTTCCCTCACTCCCCCCAACAAGCACCATGTGAGGTGGGTGAAGCTGAGAGAGGTCCAAAAAACTATGACTAGCCCAAGATCACCCAGCTGGCATGTGTTGGAGTGCACAAGCTAGTCTGGTTCCCCAGATAAGCCTCCACATCTCAAGTGGCAGAGTGGGGGATCAAACCCGGTTCTCCAGATTAGAGTGCACCTGCTCTTAATCACTACATCGTGCTATAGAAGCATAAGAGAGAAAGAAAGAAAGAAAGAAAGAAAGAAAGAAAGAAAGAAAGAAAGAAAGAAAGAGATTGCTTCTGATTGGCTGGAGGAGAAAGTGCCAGTTAATCAGTGGGTGAGCAAAAAGACAGTTGGAAGAGAGTTTTGGGGAGGGAGAGGTTGAGTGAGCAACTCTGTACTCTTGACTGAAAGCTCTGCTGACTGAAAGCTCTGTGGGGATTGTCAGTCAGAAGTGGCAGATCTGATTTGTGTCCCCTCGTCACAGTTTAACGCAGACAAACAGAGGGATACTGGTTATCTTTGAGAAAGAAATACTGAAAGGGAGAGGCAGTGAGGCTTCTAATTCAGTCAGTATCCAAGGCTGGTTCCGCATGGGCCCAAAACCGTGGTGTGAAAACAGTGTGAAAATGGTGTAAACCCTTTTATACCGTTTTAAACCCTTTTACACCATTTTCACACCACTGTTTTTGGCCCATGCAGAATCAGCCCAAAGAAGGAAGGTCAGAAGGGAAAATTCTGATCTTAATCTGTGTGAACAAAGAATAATCTTCTGGTAGATTGTCCTTAGTCTGATTTAGGTTAAACTACTAAGATTTTACCTCAGGGTAAATATATGCTCTCAAGCTATCTAGAGGTGAAGGAATTCTAATAACTAGTATCAGGAGGTGCACAGACCTAACTGGGATTATAAATTCCTAAGGAAAACTGGCAGTATTTAAAGTAAATTAAGTTACTTGTAACTTCTTGTCAGGATTGAGAAATGAGTCCAAATCTGTTAACAGTACCTAAACTGAAACAGAACTCTGTAAATAACTGTGTGATTTTGAAACCTACCTGTTTTCTCTTTGGGACAATGCCAACAACTTAGTTTTAATAATTTTTTTCTAGTTCTTTTTTAAACTGTTCAAGAGAACCTGGTGCCAAATCATCTCTGACAAGGAATCAAGTGTGGAAACACAGTGACACGCTACAGTTTTCTGGGAAGGTCCTTTGGACTGAGGGGAGAAAGACCAACTATGTGTGTGTGTACATATATATACATGTGTACATGTGTATATATATAAACCACATCTATCTATCTGTCTGTATCTATAAAGGGTGGGACAGTGGCAGACAGTGCAGCAAAAACATGCATCATTAAAACCTAACAAAAATCCTTAGAACCCGTCTTGGGGAAAAATTAAATTAAGTTGCAGAGTGGCGTACATGGTTTACTTGGTCTCTATTTTATCTTCACAATAACCCTGTGAATTAGGCGGTGGCGGCGGCGGCGGCAGCGGCGGAGGAGGAGGAGGAGGAGGAGGAGGAGGAGGAGGAGGAGGAGGAGGAATCTCAGAATGTCTTACAATCATAAACCGTTCCTCTCCTCAAAATAGGCACCTTGTGAGTAGGTGGGGATAATAGAATCCTGAGACTGGTCTAAGATCACTTCAGGTGGAGTAGGGGATCCAACGTCGTTCTCTATATTAAAGCTAGCTGCTCTTCACAGTTGAACCGCGCTAGCTGTCATAATAACAAGGAATAACAGACCCAAGCTTATCCATCTGTTTAACTCTACATGGATCTACCAGATCACATTTGTACATGTAGCAACTGCACCATTTGAAATATTCGTCTAATTCATATTTTACAGTTGAACCATTGGTGCAAAAGTCACACTGGGGGAAAGTACAGCAGTGTCCAGTTTCCCTTTCATCTCAGCATGGTTGTGCAGGCAAGCACTATTTGAAATATTAATCTAATTAATATTTGGGAATTCACACATTTTCCTGAATATGGTAATTCAGTAGCGTGTCATAATGCACACTGCATGCATAGTGGCTGCTAGATAAACATATGATAGCTAAGCTTGCTATTTCTTGCATTCTGCGTTAGCAGCCTTTTGGTCTCGTTCCATGAGATATTATCATTATTTGGTGAGAAATGTCTGTCACACTGAAAACCCTGGATAATGCTCGCTTGTCATCACCGCATGGTTCTTCATGCACCTTTCCATTTTCACAAAGAAGCAAAAGCACTTTTTAATCAGTTTCAAACGTCATGGACGTCTGTGCAATTGGGGCGGTAAAGGCTGGCCCAGAAGGGACCTTTCCACTCTGCTGAATTCATACTTTACAGTTAAACCATCGGAGCAAAAGTCACACTGGGGAAAAGTACAGAAGTGCCCAGTTTCCTTTTCATCTTAGCATGGTTGTGCAGGCAAATCTTCCAATAGATCACACCCTTAAGATCCACAGTTTCAGGACTGTAGTAGTGCACTGCCGACCCGGCAGTGCCGTGAAATAGAACGTTAGCCGCATCGCGGACCTGCGGCCTTGCGGTTGCATAAGCACCCCCACTCCCTCATCCCAGTCTGGGTAGGTGAACTGTCTGGCTCAATCACCGAGTAGCAGGGACAATGATCTTGCCCCAGGTGAGGATTAGGCTCCAAGGCATGAAGCTCGCTACTCGCCGCATTAGCCAGATGAGATCATGCATCACCTGATGATCTCCGACCTCCCGGCTCTCCGGAACTCCCCAGTCCTCCCTCCTTCACGCCCCGATAGAGTAACAATAAAAGTGCAGGGCAGGCGAGTGGCTGCGGACCTCCGGTCTCCGCTGCTGGCGTCTCCACCAGATGTTATCTCAGCGTCGTCGTTCTTCACGTGACGGCGTGGGTCGACTAAGCTGGTGCGAAGCGATCCTCGAACCTCCACCCTGCTCACGTGTACTTTCAGGAAGGGCCGCGATACCGAAATCGCTGGATGGCATCCGAGACCCCGTTTGAGCCATGCTTCTCTGGATGACATCCAGAACCGTCTAGGACACTCTCATCGGCCAGACACCGGTGAGTATGAAGGGCTTGCAAAAGCAGGGCTTATGAGCAAAGCCGTTGTGAGCTGAAGAAGCGTTAACGAAATGCGGCAGGGTCCCGTAGAAGGGAGCTCGCATAAAATTGGTTGGGAGATTGGCTCGTGCGGTGCCCAGAGGGGGGGACGTGAATCTGGGACTGGGAAAACGCCAGGCCTCTTAGCACAGAAATTTTCAGCGGCGCCGATAATAAGCTGCTACTGGCGTGGAGACAATGTTTTGTCGCCATCAGCCTGCGAACCCTCTGGCTCCCTTGCGCGACGCCTCTTCTGATCTTTCACCTTCAATTTCCAACCCGGAATTTTCTCTATCCCATAAGTGGGCGCCTGTCCTCCCTTCCTGCCCGCTCCTTCACCCAATTCAAACTCTCCGCGGCTCAGCGCCCCTCCTGCTCCGCCTTCATTTTCGAAGCCACTGCACCTCCGTCAATACGTAATGCGGTAGCGGGTTCAAACTCTTTCGCAGAAGTATTAGCCGAATGCGGAAGAGGAAGCCCTGGCGGAAAGGCGATGCCGATATTCTTGCATTGTGCTATCCGCTTCACGGAATAGAAGAGTAAGCATGGATTACGGCGTTTCGTGAGTACGCTTCAGGCTATAATATCGCCACCGAGCTCCGCCAAAGCAATGCGGGGCATTAGTCCGCAGCCCCTCGTGAGAGGCATGCTGGAAGCCATCGCCAAGGAACCACCCTAATGGTTCAGATGACTGGAAAACCACCTTTATGCTCCTGAGCCCTGCGCCAATTTGTGGTCTGGGAAAGTGAGTTCGCCAACAATGCTTCAACAGAGCACGCCACCGGCTACACCGCCGCTCAGCTTTCACGGCCGATGCTTTACTTGGCAACCCCAGCGATCAGATTGTCCTGCGCAGGGGCCGCATACGTTGCTCTACAAATTCGCTATAAGGCGTTATCAAAGTCCCCAATGCCCGGCCAGCCAACTCAGAGTTTCTCCATCGTAGAAACCCCAAGAGCCCTATGCTGGGTGTAGACAGGCTCCAGGAAGCGCTCAAGAGGCAGGTAAGGTGAGAGGGCCAAAGCGGCGAGCTCCTCATGTACTTAAGGAGAAGCAGCTTCCATGGAGTACCGCCAGGGCAATCACGGGCCCTGAGGCAAAAAATCCTGAGAACTAGCCCGGCATGGCAGCTTGCAGGACATTGAATCCTCGCCCACCAAGCTAGCCTCTGTGCGGCATCTCCACGGCGGGAGGCGGTCTCAGGATGACCATGCACTTTAGCATCGTGGGCAGGTTTCCCGAAGGGTGAGCGGCGGGGGGCCTGCAACCCGATGGAGGAGGGTCCTCCCCCCCAGGAGAAGGCCACCAAAGCCGGTGCCCGTTGCAGAAGGGCTTCCACTGGAGAGACGACTGCCCGTCGAGAAACTCCGCCGAGCGTCTCCCAGCCAGGACCAGGAGGAGAGTACTAGAGCAAGCTCAAATGCAGGCCCCTGCCAAAACCACCCCTCTACCGTATCGGCTCCGTCGCTCAGCCAAATCTCCTTCAAAGTTCCCCACGAGGTTCTTGTCGCCCCAACCCGGTATAGCCCGAGCCCATCCCTACCCGGGACAATTGGCTAGATGCTGCCAAAGGCACCTCTGCCGCTGAGCGAGGACTGTTCATCGTCCCCGAGGTGATGTCGACTCCACACCAGGACCCATCACGCCGGTGGACAAACATCCTGGGAGCTGCCGGGCCGACAAGCTCAGCTGATTCTCTTGCCCCATCATGCCTGCGGCCCAGCCAAGAGCTCGGGCCCCAGCGTAACATGGCGCCCTCGCCACCCGTCGCCAGCGGTGGAGGCGTATCGGGAGCTCCCGTCCATATCTGGGCTTCGCCATAGAAGGATGTAAGTTCAGGCACCAGGTGGACACCAGCGCTTCAGTAATTTACCGTCCATCCGAGAGCAGCGGTGGCCGACCAGTGGCCCGGCCGAGGGCTTGCGCATCTGGGGTGGGGAGACAAACCGCCAGAGCGGAGCATCCGCCCGGCCTCCCGCGGTCAACAGCCCAGGACTCGGCCGGCAGCTCACAGTCCCGCCCATCGTTCCTGAACATCCATGTCAATCTCTGGGAAAGAGACCTCATGAGTCAGGTTAAAGCGACTCTGGTCTGGGATAGATGCAAAGCCGTCACGGATCATTGATTCCAATCGTGCCTTCGAAGTTGCCTCACATTTTCCACAGAATCTGAACACCTCCCTCCCCTTTTCCTTCTGTTTTTTTGAGCCAGTAAGGCGGGAGGGCCCGTGGCTGACTGGCCTCCCTGGATTAAAATCTGGGCCATCACAGTGCCGCCCAGCACTGTCAGGACAGGCCTAAGCTAGAGGTGCTGCCGCGCAGAATTCACCATAAACGGTTTGGGCACCCCAACAAGGTTGCTCTCCGGTTTCTGACTTATTCCGGCCCTTGGCGAGGCAGCCTGAGGCGGTCGTGGCGAATGAATTACGATCCTAAAAGGTAGCACCATCCAGCCTCCTGCATTAGCCACCAGATGCGTGGTAACTCCCTTGCAAAACCCCCTTCCCTTCTCCTTTATTATTTTAAGGAATTTGCCTCTAATGCAGCCTGATTGCTTCATTCCCAGTTCACCCGGCATCCCGAGTGCTTCAAAGCCCCTTTGTGTTGCTGATTAAGCATGCATACCCACAATCCCCAGAGTTTCGCCTGTTCCTCCCTCGAGGCTTTCCGGACCCTCGCTTGACACACCCTGATGGCTCTGAAGCCGAATTCCCACCAGACGCCTACCTCCTGCCCTCCCTGTCAAACAACTAAAGAAAGAGGGTAGGCTGGAGGTGCATTAAAAGCAACATACAGGCTGCAGTAAGCCTTCTTCCTTCCCATACTAAATACCAAACACTAACGATCCAATCTCCATATCGCCTGAGCTGGGCACGGGACCGCCCGGCCAGCCTGGGAAAGGGGTATGTTCTCAGAATCCTCTTCCTACAGGTTCCGTGGACTCGATTAGCCACGACAGGCCCACCCATGGAATGGCGCCAGGAGAACCAACCCCATCGAGATGGAGCATCTCTCGAGGATCCAGCGGCGATCTCGACAGGAGCGCCGTCGCTAGCGCCCAAAGAACCCGGATGACCTGGGGAGGCGTCAAAGGCGACCACCAGCCAGGCCCACAAGCTGCTGCATGCAGCAAAGACCACCCGAGACACCCGGGAACCTCTGTGCATCTCTTTGCAATCGTCACCACCAACTCAGCAACCACCATCCTTTGCCTGCTCTACTTGCCTCCTGCGTGGCGTCAGGCACCCCTGTGACTTTCACCAGACCAGCATCTGGGAGCAGTTTGCTGCAGCTGCCAGCGTCATCTTTCTGCCTGGGCCAGTACCTACCAGGAGTCCGGGAGCCTGCTAAGCTCCTGCCTGCTCCCGTCTGTAAAAGCGCCGGAGGCCTTCTGGCGAGTCTGGGCTGAGCCTTCATGAATGCCTCATCCATCAGGTACTCTATGGCGACTGGGGACCGTCGTCCAAACCTTCCGGCTGGCTCTTTCCCTTGTCACCAAGGCGATTAAGCTAACCGCGGAGTCAACATGCGCCCGCATCACCGGCGCCCAGCCGAAGCAGGGGAACCGACCGGGCCGTTAAGTCGGCTCGACAGTTGGAACTGCACACACATGGAGGACATTCCCCGTGTTGAAACATCCTGCTCCCCAGGGGCTGGTTCTGGACCTGCGGGGAGAGGGCGTTTAACTACATCCCGCTTCGACTCCCTGCGAACTCTTTGCTGCCTCAGTCGCCTCACCATTGTCTACCCAGGCTCCACCCGGGGAGCCGGACGCCCGCCCGCCCTCGCCCTGCCGCCGACCCCTCCTGTCGGGCGGCGGTCATGCCCTCTCCAGCGGAGTTCGTCTCCTGCCAACTTCCTAATTAAGGGGTCCCGGTTCGCTTCCCTGCACAATGCTAAGACTATTGGCCGGCTGGCCTGTGCCCTTCGAATCCATCAACTCTACCTCCACGGCTCTGGATGCCCTGGCCTCGAGCAGCAGGAACCGTCAAAGCGACCCTGAACAATGCGTGCGCTATTGATGATTATTGTTGTTGTTGCATCACCAAGGTTGTGAGAATGTACATAATATGTGTTGTTTTAATCTTTCTGATAATTCCCAGTTGATCCACATGAAGTGCGTGAGCTGCAAGAAGTTGTATCTAATCTGAAGGTATGATGTTTTGCCCATTGGTAGTCAGCCCTCTGGAGCTGGCTGCGGAGGAGGACTCAGTTGAGTGCTATTGTACAGCTCTGCATTGGTTTTAATTGTACATGCCTTGTTATCCGGATCTTGTTTCGCTTCAATGCGTGTCTAATATTGCCTGTAACGATGTGTAGGAAACCCCTCGCATTTCCCTTACCCGCAACCCAAGTTCTAATGTTGCACAAGCAGCTTGGTCAGCTTGACCATACGGCGGAGGAGACAAAGCGTCCCTTTAAATCGCCCCTTAGCATTTCGCCCCGTTTTCTAAAATGTAAAAAAAGGAGAGTGTAGTAGTGCACTGCCGACCGGCAGTGCGTATTAGTAAAGCGTTAACGCATAGCGGACCTGCGGCCTTGCGGTTGCATCGCACCCCCACTCCTCATCCCCATGAGTCTGGGTCGTGAACTGTCACTGGCTCAATCACGAGGCGCCGAGGACAATGATCTTGCCCCAGGTGAGGGTGAAACTCAAGCCGTCGCAGCTCTTCTACTCGTGCCAGATGAGATCATGCATCACCTGATGATCTCCCGACCTCCCGCTCTCCCGGAACTCCCCAGTCCTCCCTCCTTCACGCCCCCGATAGAGTAACAATAAAAGGTGCCAGGAACCAGCAGACGGGAGATTCGCTAGGAACACGGACCTCCGGTCTCCCGCTGCTGGCGATCTCCACCAGATGTTATCTCCGCGTCTCGTCTCGTTCTTACGCTGACCGCGTGGGTCGACTACACAGGACCTCACATTTCAGTGTTTTTTACTTTAAAGCTCTTGAGTCATGAGGTGATCCATCCATGAGGCAATTAAATCTCAGGGCCGTTTCTTACCAGGGTTCCTTTTTTAGATTATAAGCAGCGTGCATGGAAAACAATACTTGTCGCTGCCCATGATTTCAAACAAATAAAACAAACTTCTCTCCGTTATCGAGACACTGATCGGAAATATTATCTTAAAGGCAAAGGATTTCATAAGAACAAAATCACGCTACCGCCAAAGGGGTGCACTTTAGCTGCCGTGAGTGGAATCTGACCGTCGAAGAGTTCATTGTTCTGAACAGAATTCCTTTCCACCAAAAGAGGGGGGGGGGGCTTAATTTGACAGGAAATGTCCAAGCACTCTTTAATCTGCAGCAGATTTCTACATCTGCAATTAATTTCTGCTTTCAGATGAGCTCTTAACTTTGCCCTGATGCAAATCTGCATCCTCAGGCCTTTGGAATGCTAAAAATAAACTGGAATAGCAAGATGTCTGACTTGTGTGTTCTCGATAGTGTGAGGAGCAGGATTAAGCAACGCTCCGCGCATAGGTTGGAGAAGTCAGATGCTTTCGCTGCAGGCTTGTCTAACTGGTGAGCTGCCAAACGAAGAACAGCTCAGCAGCCATTTATGGAGGCCCAACAGACACTCAATAAGGCTTCAGGTTTTGCTTCCTGAGATCACCAAAAATGGCAGGGCGGGGGGGGGGGAGGGCATTGCCTGACACCTGCAGGACCACCACATATGCCAGCCAGATGGCAGGTATGGCACTGTTTCATTTGTGCTGATGTTTTTCCTCAGTTTCCTGCCAGTCTGCTTATCCTCTCCACTGCAGCAGTTAACTCAAAAATCTGTCAATTCGAAATCAGTTTGCCATAGTACAGTCGTTCGTACTGTCCCCTGATCTTACCTCCAGCAGTGGCGAAGGAGGTTAAGAGCTCGTGTATCTAATCTGGAGGAACCGGGTTTGATTCCCCGCTCTGCCGCTGTGGAGGCTTATCTGGGGAATTCAGATTAGCCAGTACACTCCCACACACGCCAGCTGGGTGACCTTGGGCTAGTCACAGCTTCTCGGAGCTCTCTCAGCCCCACCTACCTCACAGGGTGTTTGTTGTGAGGGGGGAAGGGCAAGGAGATTGTAAGCCCCTTTGAGTCTCCTTTAGGAGAGAAAGGGGGGAAATAAATCCAAACTCTTCTTCTACTCTTCTTCTTCTTATTTTCTCCTACATGTGTAAAGCAGGCCTAAAGAGACAGTTGTCCTCAAATTGTTGAAGCTGTGAGCGTGTTTCCTTTCTGGTAGCTTCTTTTCCGTTGAGGCAAATGAGAACCCAGGGATATGGTATGGGGGGGGGGGTATGTTTTAATTGGTTTTATTGTTCTGTTTAGAGTCCTGTGGCGCAAAATGGTAAGTTGCAGGTCTGCAGTCCAAGCTCTGCTGCCAACCTGAGTATGATCGGTCAGAAGCTGGTTTCAGGTGGTCGGCTCAAGGTTGTCTCATCCTTCTGAGGTCAGTTAAATGGGTACCCAGCTTGCTGGGGGTAAAGTGTAAACGACTAATGATTTAATGTTCATGGGTGTCATGGAGGATAGAAGGGTAGATAAAAAAAATATAGCTACATGTATAAAACAATGATCAAAGCAGCACATGCAACAATAGCTTTAGGCTGGAAAGAAAAGAAAAAATGGACAATCCAGAAATGGTTGGAATACATCTGGGAACAAGTGACACTGGACATTTTCGAAATAATAACAAAGAATAAACCGTGGCAAGATAAACAGAGTGAAATCTTGAAGATAGGGACTATATATGCAGACTGGATGAAAGAAGCTGGAGTCAATGAGGAGAAATGGGAGAAGAGATTACAAAGAATGAACTTACTGCTGTTTTTTTGATAAAACTATGAAAAAATATAGGGGGAGGGGGAAAGGGGGGGAAAATGTATTGTTTGAAAACAAATGAAGAAAAGCATTAATATAAAATGTAATATTAAAATGATACAATAATTTTTTTTTTAAAAAGTGTAAACGACTGGGGAAGGCATTGGCAAACTACCCTGTAAACATAGTCTGCCTAGCAAATGTTGTGATGTCATGGCACTCTGTGGGTCAGTCATGACCTGGTGCTTTCACAGGGAACTACCTTTACCCTTTTATTGTTTCACTTATTGCATTTATTTGTATTGTATTTGCATTCATTATATTTTTAAATATTGTAAGCCATCCCAAGAGGGTGTAGGGCACCAAAACAAACAAACTCTGTGCAACTAAAATGCTTTAATACAATAGCACCCTACCTGTCACTGGGCTGCGAATTACAGCCAATGTTCAAAATGTTCCATCAATAATATAAACACTTAGGAAGAATGCTGCTGGACCAAGCCGCGGATCATATTTTTCAGATAACTTTATGTATCTTTAGAAAGCCCAGAGTCAAAGCAAGAAAGCTATGTGTGATGTGAGTTTTCCGGGTTATATGGCCATGTTCCAGTAGCATTTTCTCCTAAGGAAAACCCACAACACACTAGTGATTCAGGCCGTGAAAACCTTCGACAATACAGGAAAGCTATGCTTTGCTCCTCTTCCCCGTCCGCACCAAGTGTTCCATGACATGCTGCCATCTGAACATGGGTGTTCCCCTTAGTCAAATGACTAGCAACCACTGGCATATGTAAAAGTTAGCACATTAGTCTTACAAGAGGGATACAACTGAAAATTGCACCTCTACGACCAGTTCTCCAGCTTCTGACCATAAGATTTAGGAGCACCTTACTGTGTCGTGTCACCAATGAAAAAAGCAACAAACAACAAGCATGCCGTCCTTCAAGGATAGGGGCCATCTTCAGGGCTATTTTGTTGCAGTCTACCAGGAAGTAGGATATTGAAGACATTGAGCTGCCGAGGTGGAGAATGCCCCATGGAGACGCCATTGCAATGGTAATGCAAGAAAGTGATATACCAGGTATCCATTTAACTACTATGTCAATTTCCACAAATAATTATTTATTTTTTAATTTTATTTTTATTTATTTTTCAGACTTATATACCGCCCTACCCCCGAAGGAGGAGGAGGAGGAGGAGGAGTTTGGATTGATCCCCTGCCTTTCTCTCCTGTAAGTCACCTTGACTTGCAAGCTTCTTTTCCTTTCTCTCCCCATAACAGACACCTTTGTGAGGTACGTGGGTCTAAAAGAGATCTGAATGAACTGTGACTAGCCCAAGGTCACCCAGCAGGAATGTAGGAGTGTGGAAACACACCTGGTTCACCAGATAAGCCTCTGCCACTCAGGTGGAGGAGTGGGGGAATCAAACCTGGCTCTCCAGATTAGAATCCACCTGCTCTTAACCACTACACCATGCTGGCTCTCATTTATTCATTCATTAGTTGATTTCTAGACTGGCCTTCTCTATACAGGTTCAGCACCGTTTCTAACAGCAAATCCACCATTAAACAACAGCACAATCAATAAAATAATCTCTGTCAATTCATGGCACCAAGTAAACTCAAATTCATTATTTTTTGTTTTGGTGGCACTACTATTGGACTTTACCTCCAGTGTTTTCACCCGTTTTCAACAAAGCAGTAGTTGGTCCACAGTATTTTTGGGTCTTCTTACATTCTTTCTTCAGGTCAGCAACTGGCGCATTTAAGCCACATGTTGAATGAACGGCCACAATATCAGTCCAACTTTCATCCCTGCTCAAGCTAATTCCATGGCTATTTCTTTTGCAATGGCAGGGTCCACTAAGTTCTTCATTCTCCATGGTTTCAACAGCAATCCGGCATGGTGTAGTAATTAAGAGCAGCAGACTCTAATTTGGAGAACCGGGTTTGATTTCCCACTCCTCCACATCAGCGGCAGAACTGGTGAACCGGGTTTGTTTCCCTGCTGGGTGTGCAGCCTGCTGGGTGACCTTGGGCTAGTCACAGTTCTCTCTGAATTCTCTCAGCCCCATCTACCTCACGTGGCGCCTGTTGGGTGAAGAGTCAGGGAAGGAATTTATAAGCCTCTTTGAGACTCCTTACAGGACAGAAAAGGGAAGGGGGCTGAGAGAGTTCAGAGAGAACTGTGACTAGCCCAAAATCACCCAGCAGGCTGCATGTGGAGGAGTGGAGGAACATGCCTGGTTCAGCAGATAAGAGTCCGCCACTCATGTGGAGGAGTGGACGTTCAAACCCATTTCTCCCAGGTTGGAGTCCACCACTCTTAACCACTCCACTGATCTGAATGCCATGCAAAAACCAGCATTGTGGAGTGGATGAAGTGTGGCACCAGGATCTGGAAAATCCAGGTTCAAATCCCCACAAAAGCTTTCTGGGTGACCTTATTATTATTATTATTATTATTATTATTATTATTATTATTATTATTATTATTATTATTATTATTATTATTGTTGTTGTTGTTGTTGTTGTTGTTGCTGCTGCTGCTGCTGCTGCTGCTGCTGCTGCTGCTGCTGCTGCTGCTGTTATTGTTGTTATTGTTGTTGTTTGTTTGTTTGTGTGTTTGTTTGTTTGTTTGTTTGTTTGACTTAATATACCGCCCCATCCCGAAGGGGCTCTGGGCGGTGTACAACATAAAACATCATACATAAAACATCATAATAACATAATATAACATAATAACATCATAAAACATCATAAAAACAACATAAAGCATCATACATAAAACATAATAACCTTGGGCCTGTCATGTACTCTCATTTTATACTACACTTCAGGCAGTGGTGGGATTCAGCCGGTTTGCACCAGTTCAGTAGCTAATCCCACCACTGCACTCCTCGGCCCCCGTGCCCCCCAGTGGCCCACTTGAGCCAGGGAGGCCAGAGCAGCTGGGGGGCTGCTACTGCCCCCAGCTCAAAATCCATCGGCGCTGGCCCTGTTGCCTCATCTTTGAAGGCAGCAGGGCCACCACCAATGGAGGTTGAGGAGGAGGCGGAAGCAGCCAGTGGAAAGCCACAGCCCTGCCCGGCTGCTTCGGCCCCGCCTCCCACTTGATCTCCATCAGTGGTGATCAGGGCCACCATCGATGGAGGTTGAGCCGGGGGAGGGAGGCCGCAACAGCTGGTTCCAGTTGAGCGGGGGGGGGGGCGGCACCCCACCACCACCCCGCTCAACCAATCACACAATCAAGTTTCAATTTTTTTAAAAAAGTATAAAAATTACATTTGCAGCAAACATAATCTGTGGGCTCCAGTACATGGGAGACGCCTCCTTTGTAGCTCGCCTTGTGCCCCCCCCCCCAGCTGCTCTTCAGAGGCAAGAAGGCACTTAGCGGGAAGAGGCTCCAAGGGTGGACCCAGAAGAGGGGTGAAGGGCTGAATGGAGAGAAAGGCCCCGTGGCACCGAGAGCAGTCGTGCAGGAAATGGGGCTGCTACTCAGAGGCCTCCAGGAGAGAGGCTGCAGGACCTCTTCCTGAGGGCCTCCTCCCCGTTTTGGATCAGAGGCAGCTGCAAGTTGGTCCCCGCCCCCCCCAGCAGTTCCCACGATAAGAGGAGCTGAAGGTAAAAGGCGCCTGGTCCAGCCTGGCCATGAGGCTCTAGTGGGGAGTGGTTGCCCTGACCTTGGTGCGTGGGAGAGCACAGGGCTGATTTTGCACCAGCGTGAAAACTTTGGCCAACCAGCCCTGCAGCAAGTGCTGGGCAAGGAAACAGACCAAAAGCACACAGCCAGATGCTGGCTGGCTGGCTTCCTCCTCTCCCCCCATCCCCAGTGCAGAAGCCTCCAAGCTGGGTTATTCAGAGGGGCACCTGGAGGAAGCTTCAGAATTTGACCCCATGTATTCAAAGACCCCTCCCCACCTCACACTGGGGGCTTCTGTGCCACGGCTCAGCAGAGCCCTTTGCAGATGGGCAGACTGACTTCCACAATAAACGGCAGCACCAGCAGGGCCTACCTTAGGCTGTGACACACACACATCCCATCAGCCCCCTCATCCCCTGGGAGTGGTTTGAGCCTGGGGCCAGAGGAAGGCTTCCTTTGGAACTCTTCCTCCCCCTTCACAGCAAGTGGGGGAGGGGGGGAAACACCAGTGGGGGCAAGTCCCTTTGCTGGACAAAACAGTGCTGAAAAAGTCAAAAGCCAGACACAAGAGATAGATCCCCAAGGATTTATGATCCAGGTTCCTACAGAGTATGTGCTAGAGAGCCCCCTCTCCTCCCCACCATTTCTATTTACATGGAGCCAGGTGCAGCTGTGGAGTGTCCCGGGTGCCCTCCTCAGAGGGTGTAGCCGCTGCGCATCAGGAGCTCCTTGTCATCCATGGTGCTCCACACGGTGCTACCCCGCTCAACCAGAACTGGTTGTTAAATTATTTGAATCCCACCACTGCCCCTTAGGGCAGATAAAATGGAGACAAGGGGCATGACTTTGGGTCCCCATTGGGATGAAAGTAAGTTAATGCTTCTGTAAATAAATGCTTCAGTTAACACAGTGCAAAGACTGCACTGGGGATTGCATTAAGCATGAGGGAATCTTAAAATGTCATTGCAATTGGTCACTGAGATGACACAATCCCATTAACATGCCGCTCACCAGTCTGGGTGTGGATAGGAGAACACCGGCAAGTATCTGTGGCAGAATACCTAAGCAGAAGTATGCTTGAGGAGAGTTTATTCATGCATTTGATCTGACATTAAAACAGGTGCTGCCTTCGCCCGGGCTGCTAAAAGACTTGACATCTCTGCTCGGATTGCGTTGACGGGTCTGTCTTTCCAAAATCATGTCACATTCCTAGCTCACTGGCTTCGTCTCGTATTCTGCTGAAGCAGAGGGTCCTGTCAGCTCAAACTATTTTGTTTTCTGGTACTGCACCTGCTAGGTATGGAAGCAAGCATTTCGCTCGCATGCCCCGGCATGCAGGCGGTGCTATTAACTGGGAGAGATAAAGGGAAATGTGCTTTTTGCTCTGCCAGTGATGGGCAGCAGCACTACCTCTGGGGAAGGAAGAACCAAGGCAAAGGCGTTTCTTCCGAAACATCGTACAGAACCTGTCCTTTCGTGACTGGTGGAATCTGATCTCTCAGGGCGACTCTTAATTTCCTACATTTATTTGTTTTATTTTTATTTAAAACAGGCATAAGCAGTGGTGGGATCCAAAATTTTTAGTAACAGGTTCCCATGGTGGTGGGATTCAAACAGTGGCGTAGCGCCAATGGGGCTGGGCGGGACACGACAGGGGCGTGGCCGGGCATTCCAGGGGCGGGGCATTCCTGGGCAGGGCTGTGGCAAGGACGCAGCTGCTGCGCTGGTCCTTGGCCGGGAAACGAATGCATGCAGGCGCAGGCTGCCACGCACGTCGGTGCACCTCCTGCTTCAAGTTCTGCGCACTACTGCTGAGGAGCGGAGAAGGGGCATAACTAAGGCAAAAATCACGTGGCAAAATCATCAATTAGTAACCCCCTCTCAGCACACACAAATAATTAGTAACCTACTCTCAGGAACCTGTGAGAACCTGCTGGATCCCACCTCTGGGCATAAGCCTTCTTTCCACCCAACTTAGTAGTTTTACTTGTTCTTTTTATGTCTTTGTGCATATATTAGTGTGGGTTTTAATTGTTTGAATGATGTTTGTGTTTGGAGGGTTTTAAAGGTTTTAAAATGAAGTTTCATTATGTATGTTTCATTTGTTTGGTGGCCCTTGTCAGGGCAGAAAGGTAGGATATGCATTTTCTTAAATAAAATAAACAAGCGTAGGGAGCTCATACTCAATCTGCTTTCTTGGGTCACCTTACCAAAATCTTCCTCTGCTTATCCTGCTTATCAAATGCTATTTCCTGTCCAAATAAAAATTGGCAATGGGGGATCTTTTGGGCGATGTGTAAACCCCAGAGAACTTCATTCTAGTTGCGTATGAAGGAAAGGTCACAGCAGGAAATGTATTTGCCAGTGAAACTAATGAAGACGAGGAACAAATGCAGATTTTGAGTTTAACATAATTCATTCAACTTTTTTTTTAAAAAAAGGAAAGGGCACCAAAATAAAACAATTGCACAAGAGCGACGTACGTTGTAATGAAATAGTGTGTTTGCAACCACATGTGGACACCACAGAGTGGGAATTTCTCACTTCTGTCTCCTGCTGCAGCATCTGAGCCCTCTAATTTTGTCCTTGAGGGATCAGAGGACCCTCGGAAACAACACCGGGGTCTGCAGTAAGAGGGAGAAATCAGTGGAAACCATTATCCTTCTTCAGTGCCTGGTTTAGATGAAGGGCGGCCCTGGGCTATTCCACTTGTGAGGCCCCTCCCAATCCCCCACCCTCACGACTAGAGGAAGACAGGGGGTCTACAAAATGGGATCCTCTTCAGTGAGTCCAGGAAGGACAAAAGCCATATAGAAATCAATGCTAGTATAGAGTTATTGGCTTGAGACAATATCATTCTGAAATGGAGTGCAAGAAAATGACTGGTTGTGTAGAGACTATTGTACATTATGTCAGCATGTGTAATAAAGGCCTATGACAGTGTCAAAAATATCATGTACCTTGGCCTCCTAGATTTTGAGGCCCCAGGCTTCAGCCTGCCAAGCCTATGTCAGTGGTGGCGAACCTATGGCACGGGTGCCAGAGGTGGCACTCAGAGCCCTCTCTGTGGGCACGCACAAACAGAGTGCCCCCCCCTCACATCTAGGCTGGCCTGGGTCATTGGGCTCAATTATTAGCATTAAACCTAAGACCTAGTTTTGGGGAAGCAGTGTAGGTAACCCTGTTAAGCACTGTTAAACCCCACTGATTTTCATGGGAAGAACTAAAGCGCAATCCTTTACCTGGGAGTAAGCTTGGTTTCTGGCAATGGGGCTTGCTTCTGAGTAAACCCTCCCAGGGTCATGATTCACCCATTGGAAGAGTTGCACGGTTGCTTCAAAGCAAAGCCACTGACTACCACCAAGCTTACTCCTGAGTAACGCACGCCTTGGAGCCAACTGTTTTTTCTAAACTAAAACCTCAGTATCCAGGTTAAATTGCCGTGTTGGCACTTTGCGATAAATAAGTGGGTTTTGGGTTGCAATTTGGGCACTCGGTCTCGAAAAGGTTCACCAACACTGCTATTGGTAAATCCAGCACTGCCCATCTTTGACGAATGCTGCAGAGTTGGAGACTTGTGCGGTTGGATAGATGCCAGTACTTCATCTTAACAGTATTATGAATGAAGGAATGAATGGATGGATGAACAAATACACGAATGAGGGTCCTAAAAGGTTGACCCTGCTTTTGGAAAGATAATTTAAAATTAGTAATAAAAGAGGATACAGCTCTGGTCGTCTAAAGTCAGGCCTAAAATCAAGCTTCCAAGATTATGCATCAATAAAACCCAAAATGTTCCAAAAGAATTTTTTTTTAGAAGTACACATTTTGGATTTTATTAATGGACAGATTTTTAATGAACAGATTATTAGTGAACAGATTCATACAAACAGATTTTTATTAATTCTTAGAAAAAAATGGGTAGGGTTTAAAGCAAGTGGTTGTGTTGTTCGTTGTGTCTTTGGTACAAGAGACAGGCAAGGGTCATGTATGTGTCACCTCCAAGTAAGCAGAAGCCATTTGAAAAACAAACTATGGCCCCTTCCGCACACACAAAATAATGCGTTTTCAAACCACTTTCACAACTGTTTGCAAGTGGATTTTGCTATTCCGCACAGCTTCAAAGAGTACTGAAAGCAGTTTGAAAGTGCATTATTCTGCATGTGCGGAATGAGCCTATATTACAATTCTTTGGCCATGCATATGAGCAAGCCAGTCATTCCTGCTTAAGGCTCACTAGAGCAATGCTTAACTTCAGTGCTTTTGGTAACCAATTTGCCACAATTAAGACTCTTCCCAGCTAATATTACATGGTAAAAATCTGTAGCGTGTCTGAGGTATGGTTGCTTTTATTTTCATGAATATCTTCCATTTTTTAAAAATGCAGGTAACCACTATGTGTTCTTCTGAGCCTTTGCTGCCCTCCTGTGTCCAATCGATTTAAAGCAAGAGAAGCCATCAAAAGCACAAGGAAAACACTTCTATTTGTCACTTCACACAGCAGGTCTCTCAAATCCGGAGTAAAATAAGGGTTGGTTATTTTGTGAAAGGAGCCCCGTGGTGCAGAGCGGTAACCTCCAGTACGGCTGTCAAAGATCTGCTCGTGACCAGCGTTCAATCCCAACAAAACAGCTTCAAATGCCGGGCTCAAGGTTGACTAATGGCTCAGTCCAGATGTCATTTGGCAATGGCAGAGGGTTTGACCACTCTGCTGGCATTGTGGGCAGCCACGCCCGTGGACAGCAAACTCCCTGGTGTCCAGGCATCCTACAGCTCCATGACCGCCAAACCCAAAAGTGGGCACCGTTGCAGAGCTGTGCCTGCATCTGAACCGGTGGGGCAGGGTGTTCCTGGGGTGGAGCCAACTTTAATCGGCTTCCACCAGTGTTCCTGCCCAGGAATGCCACCATCCAAACCTGCAGGTTCACACAGTTTCTATTAGCATGTATCAGTTTTATTGACACAGTTTACGAATTGTATAAATATTTTGGTTTTGGTTTGCGGGGTAAGCCATCTGGAGAGTCAACTAGTTTTGAGGCTGGGGTAGAAACTGAATGAAATGTCAACTGTGTGGTCTTTGTTTCGGTTGCCAGGGATACATATTTGCTAGATGGGAAAAGTCATGGTTGTTTCATCCCCAAAGGACAACAAAATATGTCAGGTTGTTTTGCACACAAACTGCCAGGAAAAGCTTCCATTGGATTAGCCACACTGATTGTTTCAAAGAGACCAAGAGCTCTTGTAACAGATCTTCAGATCACTGAAAAGTTTACATGGTCCAAGGTAGTGAGTGAATCCATGGCGGCAGTCTGGTATGTTCAAATTGTTTCGTGTAATTATAAAGTGTAAAGGTAACAAAGATGTAGGTAACGTCTAAATAAGCACTAACACATTAAACACGTCACCCACTAGGCAGCCAATTTAGGCTTGGTATTTCTTATATATTAAGGAACAATGCTCATCACATACAATTGTAATCATATATCTATCTCATATCAACAGAATTTCATCATTCACTGTTGTAACCATCACATGAATTATTTTTCTCTTTTTTTCTATTCAATAATCTAAACACAAACAGTCCCTTCAAAGGTGTTTCCACATTCATTCAAATTCCAGGTTCTTGCAGTTGATCACAAAAGTTCATTCATAAATATTGCGGTCTTCAATTCATTGCTTAGCAGGAATGTATCGCATGAAATTGCGCTCTTCGGTGCCTTCATCAGTGCCAATTTGCCATTTACTTGCATATGAGGTGTTCTATAGGTAATCTGTCAATGGATATTACATCATATCAATTCATAGCTCATTTCAATGTCCTGGAGCAGCAGTGACATAGGAGCTTAAGAGCTCGTGTATCTAATCTGGAGGAACTGGGTTTGATTCCCCGCTCTGCCGCCTGAGCTGTGGAGGCTTATCTGGGGAATTCAGATTAGCCTGTACACTCCCGCACACGCCAGCTGGGTGACCTTGGGCTAGTCACAGCTTCTCCAAGCTCTCTCAGCCCCACCTACCTCACAGGGTGTTTGTTGTGAGGGGGGAAGGGCAAGGAGATTGTAAGCCCCTTTGAGTCTCCTGCAGGAGAGAAAGGGGGGATATAAATCCAAACTCTTCTTCTTCTTCTTCTTCTATCGAACCCACCACTTATTAAGCACATATATATACATTTATTTACATTTATAACATACATGTATAGTGAATGATGAAATTCTGTTGATATGAGATAGATATATGATTACAATTGTATGTGATGAGCATTGTTCCTTAATATATAAGAAATACCAAACCTAAATTGGCTGCCTAGTGGGTGACGTGTTTAATGTGTTAGTGCTAATTATAAAGTGTATCAACGACGATGACCTTATTTGTCTTGTAGAATACTAAATACACGGATGAAGGCTATTGAAACAGGATAGAACCGGCAGCCTGACTGTGAATTTGTTTTGAATCACTTCAGATAAAGCTGCTGAATACCTTGAGCAGAATCAAGAATTACGACTGCGCTGCAAGTTTTTTTTAAGGACTTTAATGACAAAAACTCAGCAAAGAATGCCTCTCATTTCTACAGTGCTTTCACAAACCAGCTATCAGTTCTATTTATTACACAGGACTCCTTGTTTCGAAATAAGACGGAACGTTTTTAGAACTGGGATGTGGACTGAGTCCCCTCGCTGCACTGAATGTAATTGTTCCTTTTTCTCTCCCAAGAATTGTTCAACTTCCCAACTTCATCAATTTGAAGACAAGATTACTATGGAAGGTGTTTTAAGGCACCTTAAAGAGCAACACATTTACTGAAGTCTAAACTTCTGTTACTTAGGGTCAACTTCATCAGATGCATGAACCCCCACAGATGGGCTGCTAACTACCTGTAGACAAGAAATGCCCCATCCCTTTAATGGGGGCTTCATGTTGGAAATGGGCAAGTGAAGCTTTCCAAGGCATGGCAGAAAATAATTTCACTTGTTAAATGGTATCCTATTGAGCCTGCATTAAAAGGGTTGGATTTGTCTTATACAGGCAGTTGGTAACCATCACTGTGTATATGCCCACACACATTTACACAGAGTTCAGATACATGACTGTCTTACAGTTCAGGGCATAGTGAAGCCAAATTACTTCGTGCCAGTTGCCAAGCTAAGAAATTTTGCATTGTAAGATGTAAACTGCAGGATGTCTAAAAGTTGCCTTGCTCAGCATCAGCCCAGCTATTGTCTTCTGGCAACAGTTCTTCAGGCAGAGAAAGAGGTTTCTCCAATCCTTGATTCCTGAGTTCATGTAGTGAAAAGTACCAGGAACTGAATTTTTAATGTTCTGTGTACCAAGTATGTCTCATCCCCTGACCCACAGAGTCACTTCCCTCAGCAGAGAATAAGTGATAAAGTCTCCGATGGCCTCATTGATGCCAGCTAAGACAGCCTCTGTTCCACCCACTTTCTGAGGCCCCTTCCGCACTCGCAAAATAATGCGTTTTCAAACCACTTTCACAACTGTTTGCAAGTGGATTTTGCTATTCCACACAGCTTCAAAGAGCACTGAAAGCAGTTTGAAAGTGCATTATTCTGCATGTGCGGAATGAGCCGTGAGACTTTGAAGAGGAATATTCTGAGCCATATTCTGAGCACAGGGCAGGTGAATCAGACAACTGCTTTCCAAATCAGCCAGAGCTCATGGTTCACATCATGCTAAGATACAAGGGTTGGCTCAGCTGGCTTCTTACCAACCTCCAGCCCAAAACGCAGGCTGAAGCCGGACTCTCATTTCCATATTGGTCGCCGGAACCAATATAGGTGTGACACATGAGGTTGCTAAAATTGCCTGGATAATTTGTGAAAAGTATAAGGGAGGGTTTTTAGCTTATGCAATAATTTATTTAATATTCTGATTGTTAAGGATTTTGGCTTGTTGATTGTACTACTTAAGTTAATCTGATGTTTTAGTCTATGGTAATTTGTAAGTGCTGGATATTGTTTATGATTTTGGTCTGTGACCACAAATAAAATCGTTTATTTGGCTGAAGTAGGCTGGGTCTTGAGAGTCTTATTAATGTGGGGCTTTCCCATGGGAATTGGTGTTTAAACCAGTTGATTGCACAGTGACAAAGGATACTTAGTTCTGATTCATACAAACAGCACATGTCATAAGCAAATGCAATACCGCTTCTGATGGAGAGCTGTTTCAGGAGGAGAGGTCACATGGTTAAATTCTCCTCTGAATAAAGGGTAGAGTGAGGATATAGCAGAGGTGTAGAAGAAGAAGAAGAAGAAGAAGAAGAAGAAGAAGAAGAAGAAGAAGAAGAAGAAGAAGAAGAAGAAGAAGAAGAAGAAGAAGAAGAAGAAGAAGAAGAAGAAGAAGAAGAAGAAGAAGAAGAGGAGGAAGAAGAAGAGGAGGAGGAGGAGGAGGAGGCGTTTGGATTTATACCCCCCCTTTCTCTCCTGCAGGAGACTCAAAGGGGCTGACAATCTCCTTCTTGCCCCCCTCCCCCCCCTCACAACAAACACCCTGTGAGGTGGGTTGGGGCTGAGAGAGAGGCTCCCAGCTGTGGAGCTTAGCCCCAAGGTCACCCAGCTGGCATGTGTGGGAGTGTACAGGCTAATCTGAATTCCCCAGATAAGCCTCCACAGCTCAGGCGGCAGAGCTGGGAATCAAACCCGGTTCCTCCAGATCAGAGTGCACCTGCTCTTAGCCGCTGCTCTTAGCCACTATGCCACTGCTACTCCCATAATCTGGATCGGATGATGAAATATACCTGTGTGACATCCTCTAGATATTTCCGGCTGGGAAGGGTTCAGCCGTTCCTGAGGAGCTGGGACAGTTTCCTACTCTCCTCATGGCAGCCTGCTACATGGATCACAGGACAGATTTTAAAATGACACAGTCCCCCAAAATGACGGAAACACAGGAAATCAAACTAGACAGCCTGACAGAAAATAAATTTGAATTCAACTAATTTGGTGTACCTGATTAATTAAGTAACCAGATCACACACACCCTTCCCGACTTGGTTCTCCTAAACACAGACATGTTTTGGACATGTATGCACACTTCTTTAAACATGAAGGCAGCTCTTCTTCCTCAGCGAATTCAGTTTATCACTGTTAAAAAAGAGAAGTCAGCAATAAGCGAATGCCGCCTGCTGGATAACATGATAAATGAAGTAACACCACCATCTGCTGGTAGTTTGAAACTTCAATATTCCGATTTGATTTTTTAAAACACTGATGGATATTCACTGTTTCCTAAATAAAACATCTCATTCTAATTTTTCTGGACCGCTAAAATTTCCCCAGTTCTCATTGTGAATATACCACCAGCTCTGAATGAGAAGTTTGTTTGTTTGTTTGTTTATTGTTTAGTTTTATATACCGCCCTATCCCCGAAGGGCTCCGGTTCTCTCCAATTCTAGCCCCCCCCCCACCTTGGAGTCAGCATGGTGTAGTGGTTAAGAGCAGGTGGATTCTAATCTGGAGAACCGGGTTTGAATCCCCACTCCACCTGAGTGGCAGAGGCTTATCTGGTGAAACAGATGTGTTCCTGCACACCCACATTCCCGCTAGGTGACCATGGGCTAGTCACAGTTCTTTGGAACTCTCTCAGCCCCACCTATCTCACAAGGGGTCTGTTGTGGGGAGAGGAAGGAAGAGGAGCTTGTAAGCCACCTTGAGTCTCCTTGCAGGTGAGAAAGGTGGGGTATAAATCCAAATTCTTCTTCTTCTTCTTCTTCTTCTTCTTCTTCTTCTTCTTCTTCTTCTTCTTCTTCTTCTTCTTCTTCTTCTTCTTCTTCTTCTTGATTGACAGGATGCTTGATAACATTCCGCATCATTCAGAATCATCAAACGTGTGGAGTCAGACTGTTGCTTTGACTGAGCAGGCTCTATTTCTATTTGTTAGAGCTGAATCATTAAGCCAAAACCCAGGGTTTCTCTAGAGAAGCCTGGCAGGACTTCTTCGGAGTTTAACAGAACTCTAGTAAAAGTACCTTGAGGAATCAAATTCCTTGTTGTGTGAAAGTGTACTTTTCTTTTGTCCTCAATGCACTGCCAAACGATTTCAATCAATGATCAGAAGTTCTAAAACGGTAACCAGGGGTGGGGAGAATTATCTTTGCTTTCTCTACAGATCTCCTCTGAGTCAGTGTTTCTCTGACTAAAAAAAGCCACAACTTCTGGAGGCTTTTTCTTTTTGTAGAGAAGGCACTCTTTGATCATTTCTGTCGCCCTCTTTTCTGCATTCTTCCCAGGTCTACAGTACTCAAAATAACAGCAACAATATTGAGCATTTGTAGAAGATATCCAGGCATTGCAATAATAGCTGTTCTCGATTCAGTCTGTTTCCCAATAATGTTTGATCGCCTGCCAGTTCTACTCACAACCTGCTAACAGGTAGGGATCATGGGAGCCAAACATTTGACATGCTGGCTGCATCCAAACAGATTGAATATATCCAATTGCAGGAAAAGATGGTGCTACATGTAAAATCAGGTACTGCTTTGTTCTTACAGTCAACCTGTCGCACCCCTCATCTGCTACCACCAGCATCTCCAAATTTATCGGCACATTGTTTAGCAAAATAATAATAATAATTTTAACAGTTTTTAATTGAGACTTACTACTTTAGTTTTCTATGTGACATTATTTCTGACCATAGACTATTATAATTACCCATAAAACGTGAAACTGAAAAAATAGAAATTATATGATTACATAATATCCATCAATGTTTGCTGAGCAGCCTGAATCCAGGGAAGTTTGTGCATGGCCTCACAAGAACCAAAGTATCCCCTTCCCCACACCACCACCACAGAAACCTTGTTTTTCAAACTTATACATTATTTTTAAAAAGATGTCTCTTGGGTCATGTTGCATTTGCAATGCAGTATCTCTGTCTTGCCCTTCTTTTGAACCAGTTGTTTGACTGCTCTGGTCACCTCTTTAACAAAAGTATATGGTCCACGCATGAACCCAGGTGAGAATCTTTCTATCGGTTCTTGTGTTCACAATAGAGGTTGAGAGCTATGCAGGAACAAAGTGGGAACAAATTAGGAGCCTCTTCTATGCCCCCCAAATAGATCACTTTCATTACCCCAATGCTGATTGCAGTAAATAGACACCTGATTTAGATCTCTTCCAATCTGGTTTCAGACCTAGTTATGGGAGTAAACAACCTCGGTTGCTCCAGTAGATGACTTGTACTGAGTGAAGGATAGAGGAAATGCAACTGTTGATTCTCTTGGGCCTCTAGTCATGTTTTGATGCCATCTGTCAAGGTATCCTTCTGGCCTGCCTCTGGGCAGAGATTGGGAGGTGCCCTTTTGTGGTGTTTCTGGTCCCATCTGGAAGGTCATGGGGGGACTGTTCCTCAGCCCTTTGGCCTATGGGGTCCAGCAAGATTCCATCTTGTCCCCTCTGCCCTTTAACATCTATACGAAAACTGCTGAGCTGGAAATTTGGGCTGGGCTGTCAATATCCAGATGATACTCAGTTCTGGTGACTTTACAGCTGATCTGGGCTTGCCATCTTCCAGGTGTGTCCTGGAAGTCTCAAAAAATGACAACTGATCTTCAAATGATAGAGATCAAGTGGCCCAGCAAAAAGGCTCCTTTGCAGTCATGGCATGATAGCTCACTGTGGTCTCCCTTTGCCAATTCTCTTCCCTTCTGCTGCTGTCTTATGCCAGCGGGCGAAGTGCTTTTTTGGGTTTGTTTGGCATTCCCTCTGTGGCTCATTCCGCACATGCAGAATAATGCACTTTCAAACTGCTTTCAGTGCTCTTTGAAGCTGTGCAGAATGGCAAAATCCACTTGCAAACAGTTGTGAAAGTGGTTTGAAAACGCATTATTTTGCGTGTGCGGAAGGGGCCTGTGTTCCCTCTTTCCTAGCCAAGGTTTTAATTGTATTTTAACTCTTTTTTTAAAACTTGTTTTAATGAGGTGTGTTAGCGGGTTGATTTCAATTGCTTTAAAATGTGATTTTACAAAGCAGGTTTCAAATTGTCAACCACCTTGATGTCCTTTGGAAAGGCAGAAAGGCAGGGTGTACGTTCTGTAAATAAATACATTAAATAAATCAGACATCAGACTGTATGACCAGGAATACCAATCTCTCCTGAGTGCTGCACAAAGCTCCTGTTCCCCTCTATACTAATCTAGCCCTGCTGTATATTTAGAACAGCTTGTTAATTATAAGTGCAGATGGGTCACGACAAGAGCAAGGTGCAACTCATTCCCCTCTTTCTATCTTCAAGGTCGATTCCTTATCCCACAAAGTGAGCGTTGTTGTCGGTACTGTCCCAACGCTATGGACTCAATCCCTAATATAATGCTTTACTGTTCGAGGTATAATGATATTAGAACTGATCTGGGAGCTTTACTACCTCTAGAATTTATGTTTTTCTCAGACAAACTAAAAATGTCTAAGCTATTGAACTGCCCTAATGTAGAAATTTCTGTAGCAACTGCTACATTTTAAATCCATGTTCTACATGATATATAACAATGATCCTGTTTTTGTACTTGGAATGTATGGTACTTCTGTTTTATGCCTAATAAAGATTTTTGGATTGGATTGAAATAAATCAGACCTTACAGGGCATCTGTGGCGAATCTTGAAAAATGGCCATGTGACAATCAGGAACTGGATATTCAGCTCACTTGTGCTTAAGTTCAATCAAGGTACTTACACAAGCGAAAGAACAAAAAAGCTTTGGATCATGAGTGTCCAACATGCATCCCGTGGGTCAGTCTATAGGACCGTGGAGTACAGTCCATCCGAGACTCTCAGCAAATGTTTTCTAGCTACTCCAGTTTAATTCCAGTTCAATTCAATCCCGAAACTACGCCATTATGAAGGACCACCGTGAAAAGGAAAACTGGAATCGAAACTGCCGTCGTATTACGCTAAAAACGCCCACATTTTTAAATAGTTGACAGGTCTCTCCATCATTGCATAAAAAGTACACAAGGCCAACACATCTGTGGATTGCTGATTATTACTGAAAAAACCTGTGATGCCCCTTCTTTAGATGAATGACACTACAGCAATGGCCAAGCAGCAAAGATACTGCGAAGAAGCAAATTCTCCTTAGCCTTTGCGAGAATGGGAATATCTACAATAAGAGGCTGCAGTGCTTTGATCAGCCAAAGGGGGCAGCAGAGACAGCACTGGTTAAACCATCTTGGCTTCAGCAAAGTTTGGGAAGCTGCTGAGCTTGGCAATGCAAACTTGGGGTAAATGACTCGAGCGAATAAAGACGGAGTATTATTTTATTAGAGCACACAAGTTCCTGCTTCTCAAGGCGGGACCTAGGGTCACAGCCCAACTCAGACTTGCCCAAAGACAGGAATCAACACTTTACAGGAGAATTCTTGTTCATTGATGACTAGCCTAGAAAAAGCTGATGGCTGTATTGTTTGAACTGGCCAGCAGGCTCGCAAGCACAAGGTTATAGTGACCCAGCAGGAATATGACAGATCAACACACACATACCCCTCGGAGGTGAGAAGACACACACACACACAGTTCCCAGAAGGTAGGGAAGGAGGGGGAAATTGGGAAGGGGGCAGAAAGAGCTCCCACACATACCAGCGATCACACCTCTCCAGGTGCTCATGGAAACAGAAACTTCCCAGGCCATTCTAGCAAGGAGCCCCCAGTAGAAAAAAAACATAGCAGGACCTGAGCTAAAGCAGTGGAGGGAGCAGCAGTGGCGTAGTGGTTAAGAGCAGGTGCACTCTAATCTGGAGAACCGGGTTTGATTCCTTGCTCTGCTGTGGGGGCTTATCTGGGGAACCAGATTAGCTTGTGCACTCCAATACATACCAGCTGGGTGATCTTGGGCTAGTCACAGCTCTTCAGAGCTCTCTCAGCCCCATTCACCTCTCAGGGTGTTTGTTGTGGGGGGAAGGAAGGGAAAGGAGATTGGCAGCGCCTTTGAGTCTCCTTACAGGAGAGAAGGGAAGTGGGTATAAGTCCAAATTCTTCCTCTTCCTCCTCCTCCTCCTCCTCCTCCTCCTCCTCCTCCTCCTTCTTCTTCTTCTTCTTCTTCTTCTTCATGACACCTAGCAGTGAATGCCTCCTGTGGTGTAGTAGCTGAAGTAGACTGAGGACCAGACCAGACATGACAGTGCCCATGGATCCAACCCATGCCTACCAACACCATTTTGAAGAAGAATCTGGCCATTTTAAAATGCTGGGAGGGCCTGATCCTGACTGAGCCTGCAGCTCCAAGCTTTTCAAGTGCCCAAAATAGCTTGGGGGGGGGCGGGGAAACACTGAGTGCCATGAAACTTACTGAGTGACCTTTGGTCAGTCATTTTGTCTCAGCTTAGTTTAACAGGGTGAGGGTCACATGGAGGAGGGAAGACTCATCTATGCTGCTCTAACTACCTTAGAGGAGTGACAGGATAAAGGTGTGAAATGAAGTCACAGAGGAGACACTCCTAGTGGTACCTCCCCCACTGAGGTGCAGGGGCAGGTAGGAGGGATTTCTCCATAATTGCCCCCAGGCTTTGGATTAGACCCCCCCCTTGTAGATTGCCAGGCATTTATCCTTTCTCTTCGCACAGGCATTTGGTAGCCTCCCTGAAACCCCCTCCATAGCTGCTGGGCTGGGAGCTGAGATGAGGGGAGTGAGGACTGGAGTTAATTTTTATGCTGCTTTTATTGCTTGGTTTAAATTGTTATTGGCTGTTTTTTCACGGCGAAATTGTACCGATGTTAGCATAGGGAACATCCCAGTGCAGCCTAGAATTCTTCACGGTCCATGAAACTACACTGGGTCTGCCCCTGCTTTGCACCACCATTTCCCCTTTTTCCCAGGGCTTTCAAAATCCGCCAAATTGGAGGTTCTTTTGAAAGGCCCCTCTGTGACTCCACTTTCCCCTGTGTGCTGCCGCAGAACCGAGGCCATTTTTCCAGCCTCGCCTCTCTGGCCCACCCCACCCCACCTGTTGGTGCTGGGTGTTTGACATAATGAACGCCCTCCACCACTCCTCCATTTAAAATCCATGTGCATTCCCCTCCCATTTGGGGGAACTTTCAAACCCCCCCCCCCCATTTAATATCCACAGTTTCTCCCTCACACTCTGGGGTCTTGCAGAAACAGCAGGGGTATTACATACAGGCTCTGCCTCAACTCCCAGGAAGAACCGGGGTGCTGTGTAGAGTAAAAAAAAATAGGAAAAAAAGCACCCCAGTACGTAAGATCCCCAGGTCATTATGACGGCGCAAAAATTGCCATAGTTTGTTTATGATGCTTTTATTGTAATGATTTATTGTTGTTAACCTTGGCAAGCCACCTACAGACTTTGATATGAGGCGGGGGTACAAATATTTATAAATAAAAATTAATAAATTCAATAATAAGCATAAGACACTTGCTTTTGTTTTAAAAATGTACTAAGTTAATAAATAAGTGGAAAATGCTGCCGAGTCACAGCCAATTAATGGCGACCCCCAGTGGTGGAATTCAACCGGTTCGCACCGTTCGCCAGAACCTGTACCTAATTTTTTGCGGAGTTTGGCGAACCGGTTGTTAAATTAATCCCACCACTGCTCCTAGATGCCAGTCAAGCTGGGAGGCCTGCGTGCTGGCCATTCACGAGGCGCTCCAGCCCCAGCAGCCCGGAAAGCTGCAGCACCCATCCGCGTTGCTGCCCTGCGAGCCCTTCATGCCACCCTCCAGGCAGGCTCAAGGTGCCAACAGGTGTGTCCAGCCCCCGCACTTGATTCATCCCTCCCGGGGTCCTGGCCTAGGTCCAGAGGGGCCCCCCCATCCCAACTCAAGCCAGGCCGCCGAGAAAGGGTGGCATGAGAGGGAACTGCACCTGGGGCACGCGAGTGCCCTGTGCCCCTGCCGCAGTGCCACCCATCCCTGCCATGGCCCGGAATGCCCCGTCAAAGCTCTGCCCGGGGCATCATGCCTCCTGCCCCATTGGTGCTATGCCACTGCCACCGAAAGCCCAGCAAGAGCTCCCCACCCTGCCCCCCTTCAAGCTTGCTGGGTTGCTGTGAGTCTGGCGAGAGCTTCCCCATCTCGCCCCCCTTCAAGCTCACTGGGCTTCAGTGAGCCTGGCGAGAGCTTCCCTGCCCCACAGCCCAGCAAATTTGAAGGGCGGCGGGGTGGGAAAGCTCTCGCCAAGCTCTTGGCAGCCCAGCTTGAGTTGGGACAGGGGTGGCTTGAAGCTTGCCAGGCCATCGAGAGCCCTAACCCTAACCCATCCCTAGACACCCTCCCCCACCCTAACCACCCCTTCCTATTTTCCCCACCCCTAGCCATCCCTTGCCACCTTCTCCAATCCCTCCCCACCCATTCCCACCCTCCCACACCCCTACCCATCCCTTGTGTTGGAAGAGAAGGACTTTATGCTATTTCCTGCCTCAACCCACAGAGGGGGTTTTACTAGTAAGCCAGATGCTAGACAGGGACCCAGGGATTGACACCTTTACTCTATCATGCTGGCACTATCCCTTTGATGTTAGACCAGGGGTCGGGAACCTTTTCCCCTCAAAGAGCCATTTGGTTCCCCCTCCCCTGCTCCCCCCCCCCCCCCACCCTTCGGCTTCGCTCGCTCGCCCCTCGGCTCCCCGCCCACTTTGCTGGCTCGCCCCCGCCCAGCTCTCCCACCCCACGCCTACAGGGGCGGGCGCCGATAGAGCCAATGACACCGGCCCTGCTCCGGCGCAGGTAGGGTGAAGGGCCCAGCTGGCTTCGACTACCCGGACGCCGAGGTGATTAATCGCCATACCTGCTCCGGCGCAGGGCGGGTTGAAGAACCTGGCGGCCAGCTTGGCCGGGCGACGGGCGATTGATCGCGCCAGCCCACCTGCTCCTGCGCTTAGGTGGTGGTGAAGGGCCAGCGGCTTGGCTCCTGGAGCCGCCGGAGACAATGGCGGAAGAGCGCGCGCATGCTTGACTCCTGAGCAGCGTGGTTCCCGACCTGTGTTAGACCCCTGGTGCTCACCAGGGACGTCCTTCCGGCTCACTCTTGCACTCTCCTCCTTGCTCTCAAATCTTCTTCAGGACCATGTGCGAAGAGAGGATAGAGTGCATCCGTCCCCATCCAGCTAGATTAGATTAGTGAACCTATCTATCTACTTTTCGATCCAGAATGGAGTTCACTAATAAAAACTCTTTTTATTAGATTAGAAACTACAAATGACTCCGACTTTTTCTTTGTGCCAAAGCTCACACGCATGTTTGGGAGATGGTTTCGCTGTGCTGCACCCTCCAGTGCACTCTGCTTGTTATGCAAAGGTGTAATCTCTGCGAGATTATCCAACACCTTGACACCCTCTCCAACCCCTACCCACCCTCCCCCTCCCCTAGCAATCCCTTGTCACCTTCCCCCACCCCTAGCCACCCCTTGACACCCTCTCCAACCCCTACCCACCCTGTCCCACCCGCTCCCCACCCCTAGTCACCCATTCCCACCCTCCCCCCACCCCTAGCCATCCCTTACCACCTTCCCCCACCCATAGCCATCCCTTGCCACCTTCCCTCATCCCTAGCCACCCCGTCCCCTTGACACCCTCTCCAACCCCTACCCACCCTGTCCCACCCTGTCCCACCCGCTCCCCACCCCTAGTCACCCATTCCCACCCTCCCCCACCCCTAGCCATCCCTTGCCACCTTCCCCCACCCATAGCCATCCCTTGCCACCTTCCCTCATCCCTAGCCACCCCGTCCCCTTGACACCCTCTCCAACCCCTACCCACCCTTTCCACCCTTCCACACCCATAGCCATCCCTTACCACCTTTTCTAATTCCTACCCACCCTTTCCCACTCTCCTGTTATGTTCCCCTTCCACCCCACATCTCAGAACATGCATCCAATCCGGGATTTTTACGGATACAATATATATATGAGATATATTTCTGATTTATATTGATGCTAACAGCTATATATGGTGTGGAGCAGGATGAAACAGGCTAAAAGCAAGTCTGGAAAAACAGCAGTCAGTAGAGAGTTAATTTACTCATTTGCTCCCTTGCTGTTCACACCCAAGCCAGAGCTACAGTTAATGGAGATGCAAATGTGCACTACGCCTTGAATTGAGATGCAACCTTTCTTCCCTTCAGCTGTTCCTAAAACCTCCTAAATACTCCCATCCCTGATTTAATCTCGCTGCCTCTGCAAAATTACAATTGCCATAGACTCACTCTGCCAGCCACCTATTCAAGGTGCTTCTAAGGCAGGGGTAGGGAACCTGCGG
The DNA here is from genome assembly GCF_021028975.2 of Sphaerodactylus townsendi. Classification (NCBI taxonomy): domain Eukaryota; kingdom Metazoa; phylum Chordata; class Lepidosauria; order Squamata; family Sphaerodactylidae; genus Sphaerodactylus; species Sphaerodactylus townsendi. Next base: position 21,143,574 of record NC_059433.1, on the reverse strand, counting down.
CTCTCCAGATGTTCAGGAACTACAATTCCTATCAGCCTCTGTCAGCATGGCCAATTGGCCATGCTGGTAGGGGCTGATGGGAATTGTAGTTCCTGAACATCTGGAGAGACGCAGGTTCCCTACCCCTGTTCTAAGGTAATCAGAGAACAATTGGCTACCAATCCCCTGGGTTTAGAACAATAGATAGAGCTGCTAATTAGCTCAGCCCTGCAACCCAGCACAGATGCAAGAACTGAAACCTAATGCAAAGGGCCTCTTTTCCCGCCAAACCAGCGATCCATCCTATAAAAGTCCTGCTCACCTTAAGCTCATGGCTCATTTCTAACTTGAACCTCCCTTGGTCAAGTTGGTGGGAGACACGATATCGTCCTTCTGTGGGATCTCTGTGCTGGCATAGAGTCCCTGCCTTCTCCTTCGTCTGCTGCATTGGAACCATTAGATAATGTATCACCCTGCTGCCTCCCAATTCCCATTCTATCATCGAAACCTATTTTTCCCCACCTTTTTATATCTCTAGGAACTTGTATGTATGTGCCTCCATATCTTACTATATGTGTGCTCGAAACCAAATTTATATAAACATTTAAAACTTGATTTGGACTCCTTGTGTTACTTTGTGGAATGCTCCATGCCATATTTCCCCATATGTATAGTCTCAAAAATCCCAGCCTAGCCTCCTCTCACATTGCCAAGTGAGTTATCTCCCCAAAGCTCTGCCAAGCAAAGTTGCTCTCCCCATTGCTCTGCCAAGCTAAGCTCTTTCCCCAACATATTTGCCAAACCGAGCTATTCTTCCCCATTGCTAACCCCAGAAGAAATCCTTCCCCCTATTAAGCTAGGTAACACTCCCCAACCCCAACCCTCCCCACCACCCCTAGCCACCCCTTGACTAGGAAGGTCTCAAGGACTGGATAAGCACATTTCTTTGGGGCCAACCCTCTGAGAAAAAACAGAACTGATTCTAAATTGTCTCATACATAGTCAATGAGTGATGTCAATTACCAGTCTGCATGCTGGAGAAAATAAAACACTGTTGTGGACTTGGCCTCTGTGGATCAGGCTCATGTGGGTTTTCTGGGTTGTGTGGCTGTGGTCTGATAGTTTTACCTCCTAACTTTTTGTCTGCAACCATGACTGGCATAATGATAATGTTTCTTAATTATTTCATTCATAGCTTTCTTCCTTCATGAATTTCAGTGTCAGGAAAACTTTTTTTCTAAGTGCCTCTCAGGACTGGAAGAGGTGACCCTCCCACCACCACCACCACAACAACCACAACCACAACCACAACAACAACATCATCATGATTTTAAAATTTTAACATAATTTTAAAAGCCTGAGAGCCAGCATGGTGTAGTGGTTAAGAGCAGGTAGGTTGGAAAATTCAAACAGTCTCCCAGTTACACAGAGACATGTCACATACTTCCTGTTTTCATGATAGCACACTTGACTGTTCAAAACATGATCATATCAACAATAAGTATGTGACAGCTTTCACTTCAGACTTGTGTTTGTTCCCTCTACACACTGACACTTAGACCCTGGCCATTTTGCATTACAGTCTAATATTTCCTACAGGTGGATTCCAATCTGGAGAAGCAGGTTTGATTCCTCACTCATCCTCGAGCGGTGAAGTCTTATCTGGTGAACCAGATTTATTTTCCCACTCCTACATTCCTCCTAGGTGACCTTGGGCTAGTCACAGTTTGTTCAGAATTCTCTCAACCGCTCCTACCTCACAAGGTGTCTTTTGTGGGCAGAGGAAGGGAAAGGAGCTTGTAAGCCACCTTGAGTCTCCTTACATCCAGATTCTTCTTCTTCTAGTCCCTATGACCCATGACTCTTCTAGTCTCTAGTCCAGGGGTCTTCAAACTATGGCCCTCCAGATGTTCATGGACTACAATTCCCATCAGCCCCTGCCAGCATGGCCAAGTGGTAAGGCTCATGGGAATTGTAGTCTCTGAACATCTGGAGGATAGTTTGAAGACCCATGCTCTAGTCCCTATGTTCCATGGCTGAAGCATTCTGTGCTAGCTGCAGTTTCCAAACACCTTTCAAGGGAAGCCTCACATATTGTGCATTAAAGTAATCTAATCTAGATAAAATCAGGTCATGTGCACCCAGAAAAGGCTGCAGCTGACTAACCAGTTTAAGCTGATAAAAGGCACTCCTGGTTTATTCATCAGTTGATCCAAGAGCACTCCCAAACAACAGACATATTCCTTCAAGGGTGGTGTAACCCCAACTCATGAGTAACATCTTCTTAAACCCTGAATTAGGCCAGTAAACTCCACAGCAGTTCTTCGCCCTCACCATGATCAAGAACTTAACCTCTGAAAAACTGCTTCCAGGCACTGGTTTGGGGTCCCCACAGTCTTGTCAGAACCAACTGGAAGGACAAGGTGGAGCCGAGTAGCATCTAGATCAGTGGTTCCCAAACTTATTTGGCCTACCGCCCCCTTTCCAGAAAAAATATTACTTTGCGCCCCCTGGAAATTGAGGTACACAGGTACAATAACAATTAAACAGAAGATATATGTGGTAATGTTCAACCTGTGGCCCATCCCACCCACCCCCCCTGGATGCAGCTGCAGCACCCACCAGAGTGCTGGTGCCAAATCTCCCACCCAGGAATCACTGATCTAGATATTGGCAACAAGCCAGCCCTAGGCTCCAGGAGACTCATCTAGTGGTTTCATGTAAATGTTGAAGAGCATAGGCAACAAGATAGATGCATGTGGGACCCCACAGGCCAAAGGTCATGGGGCTGAGCCATCCCACACAACTTTCTGAAATCTCCCCTCCAGATAGCACCGGAATCACCACAAGAGAGTCCTTCCCAGTTCCAGCCTGGAAAGGCAATCCACAAAGGTCAGTAGTACTAGAAGTCACTGAGAGGTCTAGGAAGACCAGCAATTGCGCCTCCTTTGTCCTCCTCGGGGATCAAATCATCCACCAGGGTGATCAAGACTGCTTCAGTCCCATAAATAGACTTGAAACCAAGTTGGAAAGATTGGAATAACTCACTTCATCCAGGAAACTGAAATTATTTAGGCATCATCAGTTAAATCACCTGGCTCAAGGAGTTTACTGCATGGGCCGGGGGCGGGTTCCATCATTTCTGGTCCCGTACTGCTTTAATTTATCCCTTGATTTACACATCATTTTGGCACATTAGTTTTCACTTTGGGTTTTTTTCCTTCCCAGTTTTTTTTCCAGGTTCTTTTGAGACCACTTTTATCTGATTTTTTCTGAAAACAGTTTTTGTGTTGCCTCATGAGTAATGTTTCTGTCAATTTTCTTTGTCCCACCCATAGTCTATTTTAGGATGATTAAATGGTCACCATCTTCAAATCACTCCCTCTTCCTTCTCCATCCAATTCTCAAGAAGAGTGTTGTCTTTTTATTTTTCTTAATGCACTAGCATATTGATAAATTGACAGTGGCCCATTCCACACAAACCATTAAAAACATTTTGAAAATGTTTGCAAACCCTTTTCAATTCCCCCTGCTTGTTTGCACTCACACCCTCAGAATGATTCCTGGCTGCCAGTGGTGTAACTCCCATTGGGCAAAGTGGGCAGGTGCCCAGGGTGTCCCCTTGTGGCGGGCGCCAAAAATGTAGGTTCGTTTGTGGGTTTTTTCTATTTTCAGTGTTTTTTCTGTTTTTGGCCTGCAGGGGTCGCAGTTTTTAGGCTAGCAGCACCAAAATTTCAGAGATGTTTCCAGAGATTCTCCTGATGCTATCACCCAGATTTGGTGAGGTTTGGTTCAGGGAGTCAAAAGTTATGGACTCCCAAAGGGGGTGCCCCATCCCCCATTGTTTCCAATGGGAACTAATAGGAGATGGGGGCTACAGTTTTGAGGGTCCATAACTTTGGACCCCTGAACCAAACTGCACCAAACTTGGGGGGTGCCATCAGGACAGGTTCCATATGATACCCTGAAATTTTGGTGCAATCACAAATCCAGAAATTCCCACCCCCACAGAGACATCCCAGAAATTTGCCCAAGAATCTTTGTTCTGCATTGAGTTTTCTGTATTGCTGTCAATGGAGGGTGCAGACTGGGGGGCAGCACATTTCACTGAAGGCACAGTCTCCAAAGTAGAGGGGTCTCATCAGGGAGACTGCCTGGTGATGCCACCCCCCCAGGAACGTTGCAGTTTGGTTCAAGGGGGCCAAAGTTATGGACCCTCAAATGGGGTGCCCCATCCCCCATTCTAAGGAGATGGGGGCTACCCTTTTGATGGTCCACAACTTGGCCCCCTGAACCAAAATGCACCAAACTTGGGGGGTAGCATCAGGACAGTCTCCTGATGATACGCTGAAATTTTGGTGCTGATATGTCTTAAATGCACCCCCTGCAGGCACCAAGGACCTGGTGCAAAAAAAATATTTTAGGTCATGGTGGGGTGGCCGCCCACCGGGGTGCATCCAACAGGTTTTGCCCAGGGCTCCGGTTTGCCTCTTTATGCCCCTGCTGGCCTCCATTTTGTGGTCATTCCAGTTTTTTTAAAAGATCTGTGAATTTAATGCTATGAAGCTTCAAAGCCTCATGCTGTGATTCTCTAGGGGTCGTGCCTTTGAAGCTACTAAAGAAAATACAGTGCAAGACAGCCAGCTTGAGCTCAGAAAATGATGCTGACGAGGAAGCCAAGGAGGCACGGGAAACATCTTAAAGAGATCGCACAGCAAGTGAAGATATTTTCAAAACAGTTTCCGAAAATGAACCACCAGGGAACAAGATCCAAATAAAACATTTTGAAGCTGGAAATGAAACATTTTGGGCTGAAAACGTTGCAGGACTCCATGGAGGAAATGTGTTATTTCCAGTCTCAAAATATTTTTTAAAGTTTGTGCAAAAAATCGTGTCAGTCTCTAAAGCGATACTGGTGTCGAATCTAGCTACAATACACTGCACGCTCAGTCTGCACAGTGGCCAGGGGGAGGGGCTGTGAGGGGAGAGAGCGACCCAGCAGGTTCTTGCCTCCCAGATGTTGGGCAACTGAAACATCTAGCTCCAGTTCGCACTATACAACATTATCGCTGCCAGGCACTGCAGTATACAGCCTCAATCCCAGTGCTAGTGTAACCTCTATCTGTGGGTTCTGTGGGGCAGAACTTGGAATGAGTTTGCAACAACACACTTTAAAAACAAAATGGTTTACTTTCTTAACATATAACATCAACATTTAACATCACACTTCAAGGTCCTGTTCAGGTTGCATTTTCAAGTCCTTATATTTACAGTCTACTGATACTGCCAAGTCCAATTCTTCTTTGCAAGTGGGCTGGCTCCTGAAGACTCCATGGGCTTGATGAACAGGATTCAACATGATGAAGGTTTCCAGAAGAACTCTCACCCATTACAAACATAAAAAACCCTTAACAAGGTGTTAAGGGCTTATATAAATCAATCAAGGTCCGAGTCTGGTAGCCTTGCTTCTTCCAACCTCATGAGTTCTGCAGCCTTCTGCTGCTTTGAGTCTCCACCCCTTTCTGGGTCAACCCATTCTGAGCATGGGGGTTACACTAGCTCCCTGCCATGAGGAGGGCTTTCAGTCTATACAACCCCACGACCTCTTGTCTGACCCATTCCAGATGTTGTGCATGAGTCTGAGGGTAAAAATGATGGTTCCCTCTGCAGCTGTCCCTTCCGCATCCATTTTTCTGCTAGCCCAACTTCCAAATGCACATTTACGATAGAACCATGGGGCTGAAATCCCAGTCAGAAGAGGGGACTGGCTGGGGGGTGCGGGGGGGGGGAGCTGCGGGTAAAAACAGTGAGCAGAGAAGAATTCAGCGTCCCATCAACCAGTTTCCTCCAGCAAACTGTTCTCGTCTAGTCCCAGTTTGCAACCCAAAAGAGGTGGCTGTCCTTCGCAAGGGCGGCTCGGCCATGAAGCTTCTCTTTCTTTCCCAGAATTGCTTGAACATACCTTATGCAAGAAAAACGTTGTGAACAAAAGGAAAACCTGAGGGGACAATTATAGAGAGCATTAGGCAATCGCAACAGGAGAAGCTGTGGAGCCCTACAAGCTGTAATTTGGCATCTCTGAAAGCCACAGTAGGACTTCTTCAGCACAAAGGCAAGTTTCAACTAGCCGGCTTATTAAGGTTACGTGCTGCTTATGATTTAGTTATAAGTCCACAATTTTACTACGTGTTCAACTAGCCGGCTTATTAAGGTTACATGCTGCTTATGATTTAGTGATAAGTCCACAATTTTACTACGTGTTCAACTAGCTGGCTTATTAAGGTAACGTGCTGCTTATGATTTAGCTATATGATTTAGCCTCTTTTTCCTTCCCCCTCCAAATTCACATGATGCTGCCAGCGAACACCTCATAGACAAGGGCTGGCTAGATGCTTCTGAGTTTGGAAGGACAAATGGATTCATTATAGACTAGGGATGTCCGATGCTTGTCCGCAACCAGCAGGAGTATTTGGGGGTGGCGACTCAGAGAGCATGACATCATACAATCACTTCCAGTTGTATTCTGTCCCCCAAGCAAAATTGTTTCTGGTGCCCTGTGCCCGGCCAGAACATTAAAAAAGCATCACAAAAAGCATCACGAAATAAAATTACCAAAGGGAACAGAAAATGTATTCAGTGTGTGTGTTGGGGGAAGGGATAAAAATCTAATCAAGCTTTTCTCATATTCTTAAAAAAAAATCACTTTTAACTTGCAGTGAAAAGTTCCTGCTCTGAAGGATAGTGTTGCTAATTTAAAGAGCCACATAACACCACCCATTGTAAAACTTTGGCCCATTCTGCACAAGTCCCTGAAAACGTTTTGCAAATGTTTTCAAAAACCCTTGTTTGTCTGCACTCACCCCCTTGAAAATGCTTCCTGGGTTGCCATTTGCCAGCATTATGCCAGCAGGCCGTGCGTTGGACTTAAGCTGACCTTTTGGGTGACATAAGTCCATTGAGACCAAAGGAGGCTTCTCAGGGGTGGGGGGGCTCTTTCACTTTTCGAGCCTCCCCACACCGCCGGGATGCTTCTTTGGGTGCAGTGACTGGGCATCCAACTCTTGGATGAGACTGAAATTCCATGAAACATTAAATCATCCACAGAGGTGTAGGTCCAAAGCGGCCAGGGGGGGTGTGCAGTGCACCAGGCACGCGCCCCTGTGGAGGTGTGGCAAGGGCATTCCTGGGGCGTGGCCAGAGGTGGGATCCAGCAGGTTCTCACCAGTTCCCGAGAGTGGGTTACTAATTATTTGTGTGTGCCGAGAGGGGGTTACTAATTGGGTCTGCTTTTCCGTTAGAAATTCCATTAGGTCCAAAAATCATAAAGTCCTGTTGTTTCCTATATGGCTGGTTAGCGAAGGTAGAAAACGGGATAATTCTCCCTGTTGGGCTGTTTTAAAAACATGTTTGAGAAATATGGTAAAGTTCCTTGTTTAAGGAAAGTATCCTTCTTTTGATTTCTAGAAACAAAATTAAGTATTTGAAAGTATTGACAGGCAGTCAATTAGAGGAGAAGTAGTTGTTTCTGTTGGCAGTAGACGATAGGACTTGCTATAATGAGTTTAAATTATGGACAGAAAGATACCAGCTGGAAATTAGGAACTTTTTTTTACAGCAACAGAGAAATTATTGCCCCACCCCTGGAATGCCCAGCCACGCCCCCGTCATGCCCCGCCCAGCCCCATTGGCACTACGCCACTGTTTGAATCCCACCACCATGGGAACCTGTTACTAAAATTTTTGGATCCCACCACTGGACGTGGCGTGGCGTGGCAGGAAGGGAGGACGCACCGGTGCACTGGTGCTTTTCCCCTTGCTACGCCTCTGACCATCCATAATTGTTATAATACGTTTTATCCGAAGTAGATGTTACACACATCTGGCAAAATTGGTAATTATATAATCAGTTTGTTGTGTGGACAAATACTTAATTAGCAGAGTTAATGCAATAATGAGGCAGAGACCAGTTGCTTTACTGAAATAAAGTTTACTTACTACAGTGAAGGGAAACTTGGAAGAAAAACAATAAACATCTTTCTTACTAGCTAGCAGCAACAGCCAGCTTGCTGCTTAGACTATTACATGGCTACTAAGCTATGGATAGAGTGAACTGAACTGACTGAGCACGTGCAGAGTGCAACACAAAGAAGATATATCTAAAGCCTACGTGCAGACCTGCATGTAGCCCACCCAACCAATAGGTATCAATTACCTGGTCACTGACTTCTGACCTCACTAACTAATTAGCATGCAACAATTAACTCCTTCATTACTGGATTGTGTTACTGGCACTTGCCAAATCCCATCACAGTTTCAGTGTGAGGCCATTTCAATGGGGAAAGACTCATGGTTTGTGTTAAAAAGCCACACCAGACCGCACAAGATATAAAGGTTAAATGGTTAATTTAAAATATAGCACGATAAAATAAACAGAATGGTAAAGTTATTTGTTGAACCTTTCCGTCTTATCAAACAAACACAGAATCTTCCTTCTTTGCATGCCATTAACTATTATTTTACAGCTGATCCGCTAGTTTGGTTTGCTGGTTGTTTGCCATAATAAAAACTGAACTGAAACTTGTTCTCCATACTGAAAACTAATAAGTATGCAGTTTGCAGTTTGCAGGAGGGGTGTCATTTTTAATAATAGCATGTATTTCTTCCCAACAACTGCAGTTGAGGTGTACAAACTGGATGGTTAGCACAGTAGTGTCATATGATACTTGTTTGTATAGCACACATCTCTTGTGCAAAGCCAGCTGCATTCAAAAAGAGACAATGATGCAAAGAGAATGATTAAGCAAGCACAGCAGTGTGAGACAGACAGAGAGAGAGACAGAGAGAGAGAGAGAGAGAGAGAGAGAGAGAATAAACGATATTTGCTGACAAGTGAATTTCACTCAAAACTCCAGATGAAAATTCGCTGCAGCAGTTATGGTCAATGGCTGCTCTAGATCTATTGAAGACTTTTGCTGGTTCATAGATAAGGCTGGATCGTGTGATAACTGGAAGTGGTCAGAGGATAATGAGTCGTGAAATGTCTCAGCCTGGGCTTTCTGGTACTGTGCTCTTTGCTTAAAGGTATATAATGAAACAGAAGAACATCAGTCTTCACTGAAGCTAGAGGCACTGTTTCTTCTCAACAGACTTCCATCCCAGCATTCTGTGGAACCCTTCGGATCGGTCCAGCTATCACCAGGTAAGTTTGTACAGTTTCTTAACTATTCCTTTCCTGATTTCTTGGTGTGTGACTTGCTAGCTGATATCGATAGGACAATGTGCTTGGATGCTGAACACATGAGGCTGAAGAAAATTACGTTGAAATTAACGGGGATCGCTTGGAGGTGAGCAATGTGGAAGAAGGTGATTGATGAGGGCTTGAGAATAGATGAAAGGGCAAGGAAGCAAAGAGGGGCAGAAGACCTAATTACAACACTCTGCGTTAGACATGGGCATTCCCCAGGGGTATAACAAGGCAAACTGTAGCCCTGGGAAAAACCTGAGTTGGATGCCCCCCCCCCCCATGGGCGGCCACTCCACCACGACCCCCTCAAAGGGGGTGCTCCATCCTCCATTCTTTGCTAAGGAGATGGGGCTACCTTTTGAGGGTCCATAACTTTGGACCCCCTGAACCAAACTGCACCAAACCTGGGGGGTCCCATCATGACAGTCTCCAGATGATATCCTGAAATTTTGGTGCTGATATGTCCAAAAATGCACCCCCTGCAGGAACATCCCAGAAATTTGCCCAAGAATCTTTGTTCTGCATTGAGTTTTCTGCATTGCTGTCAATGGGGGTTGCAGGCTGGAGGGGAGGGCACATTTCTGAAGGCACAGTCTCAAAACTTTCATGGTCTCATCAGGAGACTTCCCTAATGATACCCCCCAGGTTTGGTGCAGTTTGGTTCAGAGGGGGCAAAGTTATGGACCCCCAAAACTGTAGCCCCCATCTCCTATTAGATCCCATTGGAAACAATGGGGGATGGGGGCACCCCCTTTGGGAGTCCATAACTTTGGACTCCCTGAACCAAACCTCACCAAACATGGGGGGTAGCATAAGGACAGTCTTCTGATGATAATCTGAAATTTGGGTGCCGCTAGCCAAAAAACTGCACCCCCTGCAGGCCAAAAATGGAAAACCACTTAAAATACCCAAAACGAACCCTGCATTTTGATGCCCCCCACAAGGTGGTGCCCTGGGTAGCTGCCCACCTTGCCCAATGGGCATTACGCCCCGTCATTCCCCGCCTCAGCTTTTTGTGTTTATAACCATAATAATCCAGAGAGGTGTCTGTTTGTCAACCTGGGAATTTCGTTGAAAGTTTCTGTGTAGTTCAAAATGCACGAGTCAAAACTGACTCCATATGAGAAACCATATTTCTTTTATGCTAAAATCCGGAAAACGTGATGAGATTGCAAAAAAAAAATGAGCCAGAGATAGTATCTAATTTACAGAAGGGAAAAGAACCGGTTCTACTGCACATTTCAAAACTCTATTTTTAATTAACATAATTAAAACGTCCTGTTCTGTATGCCAGTAAAGGCTTGTGTGTATAATTAAAACATTTATATAACTGAACCACAACTCTTAATCAACACCAAAACACGATGAGATTCCCAGAAATATCCCCAAGCGATTTAGCTTTCCTCAAGCTTTCCTATCGCTCTCTGCCTTCTCCCGCCCACGCCACAATAGTGTCTCCCACTCTTCGGGACATCGTTTCAGGACGATCAGACAGACTTCTTTTTAATTGTAACAGTGCAGATTGATTGTTGGGGCAGTGAACCCGGTGAAGCTGACAAGGCTGGTCTAGCAAAGCGAGACTAGAATGATGCGGCTGGCCTCCACACGGGCCAGGGCCTTTATGGCTCTGGCCCCAGCCTGGTGGAACGCTCTTCCTCCAGCTGTCCGGGCCCTGCGGGACCTTGGCGAGTTCCGCAGGGCCTGTAAGACGGAGCTGTTCCGCCGGGCCTTTGGAGGTACTGGCCGCTGATGTGGTGCCCCCCTCCCTGTCTGGCCCTTGTTTGACCCTGATATCTGGGTCATCTGTCATCCAACGAGACCGTCATGCCTCCTTCTGGGGTGGGGTGGGGAGGGAATTCTAAAATTAGGCTGTTGGACGCCACTTATATTTTCATTCCTTCACTAAATACTGTTTAACTGTTGCTGCTTTTTAATGTTTTAAATTTGTATTGTTGCTTTTATCTATTGTACACCGCCCTTCGGGGATGGGGCGGTATAAAAGCCTCAGAAATAAATAATAAAAATAATAAATAGAACAAAGATGGCTAAAAACAAAAGTCAGCAGGCTTTAAAAAGCAACAGCAAATGCCCCCCAAATGGAGGTTGCATTGAAACAAGGAAGCAGGTGGGCAAAATGGCAGATGGCTCAGCGGGGAGCACTTTTACAGAAGGGTAACCTGTGTAAACAAAAAACAGACAGGGAAACAAAAAAATGGCATAAAAATGGCACTGCTGAGCCCTTCAGGCGTGGGCTGCCTATTAAATCGAACCAATAAATAAATGCAAAGTTAAGAGAATCCAACTGTGGGATAAGCAGTGCATGCATAAATGATAGCCAGGGGCGGAAGAGAAGAAGAAGAGTTTGGATTTATATCCCCCCTTTCTCTCCTGCAGGAGACTCAAAGGGGCTTACAAGCTCCTTGCCCTTCCCCCCTCACAACAAACACCCTGTGAGGTAGGTGGGGCTGAGAGAGCTCTGAGAAGCTGTGACTAGCCCAAGGTCACCCAGCTGGCGTGTGTGGGAGTGTACAGGCTAATCTGAATTCCCCAGATAAGCCTCCACAGCTCAGGCGGCAGAGCGGAGAATCAAACCCGGTTCCTCCAGATTAGATATACGAGCTCTTAACCTCCCACGCCACTGCTGCAAGGGGGAAGTGTGCCTGGGGCCCGTGGGCACCCTGAGCTCCTGCCACACCCCCGTCCAGAGGTGTAGCTAGGAAAAATGGAGCCCAGGGCAAAAATCTGAGTTTTTCACCCACCCACCCTTATATGGGCGGCCACCCCCCACCACCACCACCACAACAAAAGAATGATTTTTTTTTTGCACCATCACATTATAGAACATGCTCCAACACACAAATCTGCACACCCAGGGCTCCCTAGTTTAAACAATATTGTAAATGATGCTGTGGGGGGAAGGAGGCAAGAATCCACCCCGAATCAGCATCATTTTCAATGTTGTATAAAATAGGGAGCCCAGATTCTCCTTTTAGATTTTCCATAAAGGGAGAATCCACCCCGAAACAGCATCACTTTCAAAGTTGTTTAGGGAGCCCAGATTCTCCTTCTAAATCCACATTTAAGGGAAAATCTGGGCTCTCTAGTTTAAACAACACTGAAAATGATGTTATTTCGGGGAGGGGGGGAGGATCTACCCCCAAACAGCATCACTTTCAATATTGTTTAAACTGGGGGGGGGGGTCAGATTCACCTTAAAGGGAGACTTTGGGCTGCCTAGTTTAAATAACATTGAAAATGATGCTTCTCGGGGGGGGGGGGGGAATCCACCCTGAAACAGTATCACTTTTAATGTTGTTTAGACTAGAGAGCCCAGATTCTCCTTTTACATTGGACTTAAGCTTTTACATTCACCTTACAGGGAGACTCTGGGCTCCCTAGTTTAAACAACATTGAAAATGATGCTGTTTCAGGGTAGATTCCCCACCCAACCCACAAACAGCATCACTTTCAATGTTGGTTGTTGTGGGTTTTGCGGGATGCGTGGCTGTGGTCTGGTAGATCTTGTTCCTAACGTTTCGCCTGCAGCTGTGGCTGGCATTTTCAGAGGTGTATCACAGAGAGGTCTGCTATACACTGTGTCCAGACTTCTCTTATAACAGACTTCTCTCTCTGTTATGGACCCTCAAAATGGTAACCACATCTACTATTAATTACCATTGGATGGGGGATGCGTCACTCACTTTGGGGGTCCATAGCTTAGTACCCCCTGAACCAAAATTCACCAAACCTGGGTAGTATCAGCAGGAGACTATCCTAATGATACCACCTAGGTTTAGTGAAGTTTGGTTCAGGGGGTCCAATGTTATGGTCCCTCAAAAGGGTAGTCCCATCTACTATTGGTTCCATTGGTAACCATTTTTAGTGTTTTTACTCTGTCGGATGGCAGTGGGTGCAGTTTTTAGGCTAGTGACATCAAGCTTTCAGGCTATCATCAGGTGACACTCCTGATGATACCAGCCAAGTTTGGTGAAGTTTGGTTCAGGGGGTTCAAGGTTATGGACCCCCCTGGCAGCCATCTCCATTGTTTGGGCTGGGAACCACAGTAGGCTGCCATCCAGTTGGCCAGCCATGGCTCGCTCCATGGATGGGGTAAGGGGGGGGGTTCTCAATTTGAACTGCCCCCCATTCATGTCCTGGCCTCACTGTTTGTGGTTTTTAAACATTTTTCTTAGTGTTTTTCGGTGTTTGGCTCAGGTGGGTGCGTGACAGCCATAGCAGGCACCACACTTTCAGGGGATTGGTTTGGGGACTCTCCTGACGATACTAACCGGGTTTGGTGAAGCTTGGTTTGGGGGACCAAAGCATGGACTCCCCAAGGGAGTGGCCCTATCCTCCATTGTTTCCAATAGGAACTAATGAAGTAGATAGGAGTTTGCTAAGATTCCAGGGGTTCAGCAAATATGGCCTGCCCACCCTAGCAGAGAGAGGGAGGGGAAAGGTGGCATGCAAGGGAGTGGAGCGGGCCAGCATCTGGACATGGCCCACCCACCCTAGAGGAGGGAGGGAGGGGTAGCATGCAAGGGAGGGGAGGGGGCCTGGCATCTGGAACTGGCCCACCCACCCTAGCAGAGGGGTAGGGTTAGGGAAGGGGAATGAGAGAGTGGAGAGAGGGAGGGGTGGCATACAAAAAAATAGAAATGAGCCCAATTTTTCTGCACCCCCATACGATCCAATGGTGAGCGCCTGGGACATTTGTCCTCACATGTCCCCATGGTATCTACGCTGCTGCCTCTGTTCGCCCCCAGAACACCCTAGAATGCCCCTGTTCCAGCCCTGGCGTGCCCTGCCATGCCCCCAGAACACCCTCACCATGTCCCCGCAGGCGCTACGCCACTGATGACAGCTGATGATCCGGAGGGATTTGATCCACTAATAATGGATGGAGTGGTGTTGGCATTTGCTAAGGCAGCTTAAAAGCTGATGGGTTACTCATGAGTGAGCCGTTCTATTTGGAAAACCAGCTGGGGAGGTGGTCAACAGAAACCCTGGGTTTTGGCTTAATGATTCAGCTCTAACAAATAGAAATGGATCCTGCTCAGTCAAAGAGCAGTCTGACTCCACACGTTTGATGATTCTGAATGATGCGGAATGTTATCAAGCATCCAGTCAATCAGAAGGAGGAGGAGGAGGAGGAGGAGGAGTTTGGATTTATACCCCCCCCCTTCTCTCCTGTAACCCAAAGGGGCTTACAAACTCCTTCCCCCCCCCCCCACAACAAACACCCTGTGAGGTGAGTGGGGCTGAGAGAGCTCCAAAAAGCTGTGACTAGCCCAAGGTCACCCAGCAGGCTAATCTAGTTCCCCAGATAAGCCTTGACAGCTCAAGGGGCAATGCGGAGAATCAAACCCGGTTCTCCAGATTAGAGTGCACCGGCTCTTAACTACTACACCACTGCTGCTCCCCTCAAAGCTCTTCATTGGCTGGGTTCAACGTACCTAAAGGACCATCTGTCCTCACTGGATCCCAGCTATCCTCTTCAGATTGCCAGCTTTTGAGTGTTCCCTCAGGAAAGGCGTCAGTGAGGCCCCGTGCTTTCTGAGAGCTTGCTTCCACTTACAGAATGAGCTTTCTGGGGGAACTTGGGAACTTTTTGGAGATTCTGTAAGGCTGCTTCTCCCGAGCTTTTAGTGATATGTAAGTTGGAGACATTTTATGAGACTTGGGTGCAGAATTTGGGAGGGGGGTGAGGTTGTTGTCATGTGATGCTTTTATTGTGGATTCTGAACAATCTTGAGCTATGGGAAAAGATGGGAAATATTTAAATAAATAAATCAGTTACAAGTAACAAAAATAAAATCCGCAGTGATGTATCCACCACGGGAAGCTTTAAAAAGAAAAAGAAGAAGCCTTTGGATGAATACCCTGCCTGACTCTCCTGTAAGGAATATCAAAGCAACTTACAAACTCCTTTCCCTTCCTCTCCCCACAACAGACACCTTGCAGACACGTGGGGGCTGAGAGAGTTCTGAGAGAACTGTGACTAGCTCAAGGTCACCCAGCAGGCTGCATAAATAGGGACAGGGAAACAAACTTGGTTCACCAGATAACAGTCTGCTCCTCATGTGGAGGAGTGGGGAATCAAACCCGGTCCCCCTGATTCGAGTCAACTACACCACTGCACCATGCCGGATCTTTAAGGGAGGGAGATGCCCCCAGCACAAGAGAGTGTAGAGGAAAGAAGTCAGTCATTGTGGTTTGCCACACCTGGCCCTGTGCATTGTGTTGGTCTAAAACTGCCCTAAGTTTCATCATTCTAAATGGCATCACTTTCTTTGAGTTTCTGAAGTATCTGAACCCCTGGCTTTTTACGACAACAAGGCTAGATTTGCAGCAATGAGACCGTAAGTTCCCAGCCTGCCTCCCCAGTCACAAAACAGTGCCTTTTGTCATGCAACTCATGACATGTCATGTAACTTTGACCGCATTGTATTATGCCTATCCTGAACCAAAAGGCCACTTCTGGCCCTTAGCACCTAAATGCAATCTCTTACCCTGTTTCCCCTAATATAACACATCCCCTAAAAATAAGACATAGTAGAGGTTTTGCTGAAGTGCGAAATATAAGGCATCCCCCGAAAGCAAGACATAGCAAAGTTTTTGTTTGGAAGCATGCCCGACAAACAGAACACAGGAAAAATAAGACATCCCCTGAAAATAAGACATAGCGCATCTTTGGGAGCAAAAATTAATATAAGACACTGTTCTCTGTCTTACACTTACACTGTCTTATATTCGGGGAAACATGGTAGCAGGTGATCAGCTCCCTATATAAATATAGCCCCCACCAAGCAAACACTGAGAGACCTAGGAGCTTAACAATAATGCTAATTGCCTTGTGCTACAGAGCGAAACAATAATGCTAATTGCCTTGTGCTACAAACATGAAATTGGTCACCTCAGCATTGCCACCCAATGCTTGAAAGATTTCAGTCCTTGAAATAATCAGCTTATTTTTTCTTCCTGCTCAGTGAAAATGTAACCCCACTGCCCCCCCTGAACCAGAGGGGTGAAGTTGTTAAGAGAGCATGGTCAGACTGGCTGAATCCACGAAGAGAGCCAATTTCGGCACTAAATAGATTTGAAAAAAAAAAGGCATCTCTCTAGTCTGGTAAACCAGGTTTGTTTCCCCACTCCTCCACAGGAAGTCTGCTGGGTGACCTTGGGCTAGTCCCAGTTCCCTCAGAACTCTCTCAGCCCCACCTGCCTCACAAGGTGTTTGTTGAGTGGGTGGGGGAAGGAAGATGATTCTTCCTCTTCTTTTTGCTCTGATTGAAACAGCAGGCACCACTAGGGAAAAAAGACCACCATGCCTGAGCTGCAGTTGGTTTGCTGGGCTTAAGGAACATAACAATTAGAAGACATTGTTCAATGCAAGGACGTAGGTAAGGATTCAACCCCCCCATTGCGTGTCTGAAGCTCCACCCCCTCATTTGTGGGTTTTGTGTATTTTCATTGTTTTTTCAGTTCTGGGCCTGCAGGGGGCGCAGTTTTTAAGCTATGGACTCCCAAAGAGGGTGCGGGAGGAGCAGGGCAGGGCAGGGGAGTCTGCCATCCCCGGCCTTGGAGAGCTGCTTTTATAAGTGCTAGGCCAGGGGCGGGGCTTGGGGAGGCGGGACCATGCCCAAGGGGCGGGTGATGGTGTGGCCCCACCCCCGAACCCCCCCCCATAAAAAATCTATACCTACGTCCCTGCACGCAGTCCAGAAAACCCACAACAGCCAGCTGATTCTGGCTGTGCAAGCCTTCAACAACACATTGAGGCACGATTGTGTGAAACTCCAATGTCATCTCCAAGAGGGAACCATCACTGGTCTTAATTGCATGGACTTGTGAGGAACAGCATTGACGATTTATGATCTTGCCTTCTTGCAACAGGAGACAGACTAGATCTGCCTTCGATTCCTTTTAAGAACATGATTTTATGGACGCTTTTGTGGTTTTACAACCACCACTTTGACTGCTGTGTTTCTTTTCTGATACTCAGGATCGATCCACTGGGACACACCTTCTCCAAGTGAAAGCAAAGAAGGAAACAGTGCATGGCACAGAAGAAGTGGCATATGGGATTCTAGCGTGGCACTGCCATCCAGTGCGATTCTAAACGTGTTTATTCAGTAATAAGTCCTGTGGAGATTAGTGGTATTTATGGCCTAGTTGCTGTGTTTTGGATTGCCTTCACCAAACAAGTACTGCTGCCCAATCAAACGAACTTGACCACCTCTCAGGTGGATGCCGTGTTTTCAGAAGGGATCATGATTTCTCGAATGCGTCACATTCTGGCCTGTTGTGCCGTTGGCATTTTGTTTTCAGTCATATTGTATACTAGAATATGTGAGGAAAACACGTCAAGCACATACCACCAACTACCAGCCAGGGACTTAACAGAAGTTTGTGACGCCCTTATTGAAGGAAAGACCATTCAGGTACCAAAAAACCTGCCGACTGGATCATTTGGGCAATCAAACTGTGCGGATTATGTGACCCAAAATCACTACATCACTAGACCCCTCTCTGTGGAAGAAGCTGCATTCCCAATTGCCTACATTATGACTCTGCACAAACGATTTGATATGTTTGAGAGGCTCTTCAGGGCTATTTATATGCCGCAAAACATATACTGCATCCATATAGATAAGAAAGCCAGCCGTGAGTTTCAGACAAGGGTCAAAAAATTGTTGGGCTGTTTCCCCAATACGTTCATTGCTTCAAAAGCTGAGTGGGTGGTTTACGCTGGGATCTCTAGGCTTCAGGCAGATTTGAACTGCATGAACGATCTCGTGAAATCCCAAGTGCCCTGGAAATATGTTATCAACACTTGTGGCCAAGATTTCCCCTTGAAAACCAACAAGGAAATAATTCAGTACCTGAAGAGTTTTAAAGGGAAAAACATCGCCCCAGGGATTCTGCCTACACCTTTCAAAGCCCGAAGGACAAACTATATCCACAGGGAACAAAGATACAGTCTCTTTTCTTTCATGCTGTGGACTTTGGTGAGGAAAACACCTCCTCCACACAATCTGACAATCTATACTGGCTCTGCTTACATTGCGGTCTCAAGGGAATTTGTAGACTTTGTGCTCAACGATCCCTGCGCCACTGACTTCCTTGAATGGTCCAAAGATACCTTCAGTCCTGACGAACATTATTGGGTGACGCTCAATAGGATACCAGGTACATTCCATTTCCTTTGCACTTTTTTAAAAAAGGTTGACTACGCCGTTTCACAGGAGAAGGTTTGAGACCAGTGGTACCTTTAAGACCAACAAATGTTTTATTCTTGGTATAAGTATTCAGGTAACCCATCAAGTTATATCTGTTGGTTGATGATAAGATTGCTACAAATTCCCACTTGGCGGCAGAAAACCGTGATACACCCACCATACCAGAGTACTGAGGTGTGTGCAAAGTACTGGCAAGTTTCAGCCAATTTATGGCAACCCCGAAGAGTTTTCAAGGCCAGAGACTAAGAGAGGTAGTTTGCCATCGCCTTCCTCTACACAACGACTCTGGTATTCCTGGTGATCTCCCATCCGAGTACTAAAAGGGTCAACCCTGCCTAGCTTCTGAGATCTGATGAGAACAGGTTAGCCTGGGATGCTGATATTAATCATTAATTGCATTTCGTTGGTATAACTGCTGAGGTGGGTTGAAAATGGGGCAAAGTGGGGGATGTGAGATATGGCAGTGGGCAGTGGTGTAGTGTCCACGGGGCGGGAAGGACGCAATGCCCTGGGCACCCCCCAGGGCAGACGCATGGCTGGGGCATTCTGGGGCATTCCAGTGGTGTTCTGGGGCAGCGGCACGGCAGTCCCCCCTCACTGCAGTGGTGTAGTGGCTAAGAGCAGGTGCACTATGATCTGGAGGAACCGGGTTTGATTCCCAGCTCTGCTGCTTGAGTTGTGGAGGCTTATCTGAGGAATTCAAATTAGCCTGTGCACTCCCACACATGCCAGCTGGGTGACCTTAAGCTAGTCACAGCTTCTCGGAGCTCTCTCAGCCCCACCCACCTCACAGGGTGTTTGTTGTGAGGGGGGAAGGGCAAGGAGATTGTAAGCCCCTTTGAGTCTCCTGCAGGAGAGAAAGGGGGGATATAAATCCAAACTCCTCCTCCTCCTCCTCCACCCCTGGCAGTGGGTTGGGTTAAATCCTCTGTTGACTCAAAGCTTGGTTCCACTCTCTAAAGAACAGTATATTTCTCCAGATTAAACAAATAGGGCTTCAGAGTACCATCCCATCTCTCTTTCTCTCCCATCCCCACAGCTATAATGAAAAATGAGATTCTGACCAACTACAGACAACCCTGACATGATCCCAGTGGCAGGCAAGAAGGAATATTACTTGGTCTCTGTGATGACAGAAAGCAGGTGGGAGTCTGGTGATGTGAGCTCTAGTGAATGGGCAGTCTGCACAAGCCAAGAGCGTCACATGAGCAAGAGATAGTCAAGAAGAATTACAAATATAGAAAGAACACAGCCTGGTGTAAATACTGAGCCAATGCAGAGTAGTAGGCTAGAACTGGTGTGATGCAGGTTCAGATCCTCATTCTAACATGAAATTATTTAGGAGACATCAGACCTCTCAGCCTAACTTATCTCATAAGGTTGGTGTGAAGAGAGCAGAAACACTTGTGCCAGAAGGAAAGATAAATATAGGATTTATCTTTCAGGTGTCCTGCCTGATATCTCATTTGTGCAGTGGTGGGATCCAAAAATTTTAGTAACAGGTTCCCATGGTGGTGGGATTCAAACTGTGGCACAGCGCCAAATGGGGCTGGGCGGGGCATGACGGGGGTGTGGCCGGACATTCCATGGGCAGGGCATTCCTGGGCGGGGCTGTGGCAAGGACGCAGCTGCTGCACAGGTCCTTGGGTGGGAAACGAATGCACGCAGGCGCAGGCTGCCACGCACGCCGGTGCACCTCCTGCTAGACTGCTTCAAGTTCTGCGCGCTACTGCTGAGAGGAGGGGCGTAACTAAGGCAAACATCACGTGGCAAAATCACCAATTAATAACCCCCACTCGGCACACACAAATAATTAGTAACCTACTCTCGGGAACCTGTGAGAACCTGCTGGATCCCACCTCTGCATATGTATATATACATATGGGTCACCTGGTCCCAGTGGCGTAGCACTAATGGGACGAGGGGGGATGATGCCCTAGGTGTGCACTGGTGTGGGGGCGTGGCTGGTGCATGGGGGTGTTCCGGGGGCGTTCCAGGGTGGGGGGCACCACGATAGGGCTGTTGATCCCTGCGAGCAGTGTGGAGAGGGGTCTGCCTGCACAATAGCGATATAAAGAATATCAATATTATCTTTTAAAAGTTATTTTTAAAAAAACCCCAAAATGACAATTTTCATTCTTCGCTGGGATGGGGGCGTGACCTGGAAGGAGCAAAGACCCAAAATGAGTGGAAACATCAGGGTTTCCCATTCTCGCTAACTGCAGGATTTCCAGGTCAGCTGTGCTATAATCGTACGTGTATCTGTACAGAAATTTCTGCTGCGAAGGAAACGTTCCCTCAGAGCAAAGCAGCAGCCCATGATTTGTACTCCTTCCCCATCCTCCCACTTGACCCCAGTGGGTAGTGAAGACTCTCTGCGGTCCCCTTTGGAGTCACTAAAGATCAGTGGCGTATCTACCTTGTCCCTGGGCGCCACACTCACACTGACCAGGGTACCTTGTCCCTGGGTGCCACTCTTCTGGTCACATGGGGGCGCAAAATCAGCCCCCCACATGACCAGGAAGTCCTGCTGCCTTGTTGTTTTCACGTGCCTCGACCCCATTCGTGTAAGTCGAGGCATGCAAAAACGACGAGGCAGCAGGACTTCCTGCTGCCTCCAAGCGCCCTCAACCCCACCCTGCACTCCCCCCTCCCTTCCATCCCCCCCGACTGGTGACATGGGCGGGGTTGAAGGTACCGGCAGTGGGGGACGGAGCCTGGGGGGCATCCCAGAGATAATTTGTCTCTGGGCGCCGTTTACCCCCAGTACGCCTCTGCTAAAGATCATAAGGAAAGATGTTCCCGTTCCCCATCTGTTTTAGCTGCTGATGTCTGGCTCCAACAGGTTGCAGAGGCCTTCCAGAGCTAGAGGCTGCAAACATATGAGGAAAAGGTATGTGTACTATCCCGGTGGTGCTGCTATAAATGGGCGGGGGAAGCCACTGTTCTGTGCCTCCACTATTTGGGGAGACAAAATGGGTCGAACCACTCTAGCAAGCAAGGACATGCTGTTGTAAAACGGCACCGAAGATCAGTTGAACAAAATCGGTCACCGAAAGATGATGGTTAATTAAAAAGATAGCAATTTAAGTTTTTAAAAAATAAGCAGAACAGTAAAATTATCTGTTGAGCCTAGCCCGTGTTTCTTAGTCTTGCACAGAATCATTTTCTGATCATTAATCTTGTTCCGCTGATCTGCTACTCTGTTTGCTGCTTCGGCCGTAACAAAAGCCGCACTGAACTTTATCTAACTTAACAGGCAGGTGTTCTCCACACTGAGACACATAATAGGTGTGCCATTTGCATTGGGGGGGGGGAGCTATTGGTCATGGAGTCTCACATGCAAACTCCTTCCCAAACCATGGAAACATAGTCACCAAGCAACCTGATGACATCATTGCAATGGAAGTGTTTTTCAATCCAGTTGATAAGAAAAGTGGGACATAACTACTGTTACACAACCTTAGAACCGTAGAGTTGGAATGGGCCATACTAGTCCAACCCCCTGCTCAATGCAGGATCACCTGCGGCTCTCCAGATGTTCATGGACTACAATTCCCAATTGCCCATGGTGGCAGGGGCTGATGGGAATTGTAGTCCATGAACATCTGGAGAGCCACAGGTTGCAGACCCCTGGCCTAGAGCATCCCAGACAGGTGTTTGTCCAGCCACTGCTCAAAGACTACCAGTGAGGGGGAGCTCCCCACCTCCCTAGGTAGCTTGTTACACTGTTGAACATCTCTTACTGTAATTTCCCCCCTAATATATAGTCAGAGCCTTTCTATCTGTAATTTAAATCCATTATTGCATATCCTATACTCTGTTGCTGACAGGAAAGCGTGTCTGCCCTCCTCTAAGTGACAGTCTTTCAAATACTTAAAGAGACCAATCATGTCCCCCTCAACTTCCTCCTCTCCAGACTAAACATTCCCAAGTCTCCTCCAGGTGCCAACAGCCTGCATGGTGAACCAAATAATAATGTTCATTGCCTGACAAAGCACTCGTCATCAACCAGATGTCCTTGTCCTGTCTGCTCCCATCATGCACAAGATATCACCCAGAGGCAGTGGTGGGATCCAAAAATTTTAGTAACATGGTGGTGGGATTCAAACTGTGGCACAGCGCCAAATGGGCCTGGGCGGGGCACGACGGGGGCGTGGCCGGGCATTCCGGGGGCAGGGAATTCCTGGGCAGGGCTGTGGCAAGGACGCGCCAGTCCTTGGGCGGGAAAAGAATGCACGCAGGCACAGGCTGCCACGCACGCCGGCGCACCTCCTGCTAGACTGCTTCAAGTTCTGCGCGCCACTGCTGAGAGGAGGGGCGTAACTAAGGCAAAAATCACGTGGCAAAATCACCAATTAGTCACCCCCTCTCGGCACACACAAATAATTAGTAACCTACTCCCGGGAACCTGTGAGAACCTGCTGGATCCCACCTCTGCCCAGAGGTCTCTGCCACTCTTCTGCATTCCTTTCAGCCTTGCAAACATTAATAGGGTCAAAAGACCCTTACACGATTATGCTCAGCTCTAGGTCCTGCAGGTCTGGGCCAGCTCATGATGGGATAACAGGCTTAGTAGAAGGCCGTTGGAGGCAGGGATGCTGGCTCTGAGTTGGGAAATACCTGGATGTTTGGGGGGTGGAGTCTAGGGTGGGTGGGGTTTGGGGAGGAGAGATACATCAGCAGGATACAGAGCCACAGAATCTACCCTCCAAATTAGCCATTTTATACAGGGGAACTGATCTCTTTTGCCTGGATATCAGTTGTAAAAGCAGGAAACCTGCAGTCCCCACTTGGAAGTTAGATTAGATTAGATCTTTAATTTATATACCACCCTCCCCCAGAGGGCTCAGGACGGTGCACAACATAGTAAATAAACAATAACATAATACAGTAGGATTAAGCGAAGTAACAATACCAATTCCACAATGGACCAACAGTTCAATAACTACTTAATACAGTGGTGGCGAACCTTTTTGAGACTGAGTGCCCAAATTGCAACCCCAAACCCACTTATTTATCGCAAAGTGCCAACACGGCAATTTAACCTGAATATTGAGGTTTTAGTTTGGAAAAAATGGTTGGCTCCAAGGCACACGTTACTCAGCTTGGTGAAGAAACAGTGCAACACTTCAAATGGGTGAATCATGATCCTAGGAGGGTTTACTCAGAAGCAAGCCCCATTGCCAGCAACCGAGCTTACTCCCAGGTAAAGGATCATGCCCAGGGCAGTCTAGATGTGTGTGTGGGGGGGGGGATGATTTTCCACCCCCCTCCCACATGATGAACTCTGTGTGCGAGTGCCCACAGAGAGGGCTCTGAGTGCCACCTCTGGCACCCGTGCCGTAGGTTCACCACCACTGACTTAATAATTCTATATCAGGATAACAAACTAGTAACAGGTTAATAAACTTGTAACAACATCAGCAAACGTTGACATAACATTTCATAGCAACAGCAGCATGATAATAAATAACACAGCACAATAGCACAACATTAACAACATAACAACAATACAGTAGCAATGTCAGTATAATGCCCTAACAGCAAATATCACTGCAACCTAAATCCACAATAAACACCATTTCGTAACAGATAAATCATAACCAACCAAAACTAAACAGGCTCTTATTGGCAACCTTAATTAGAGTTGTGGTTGTCAGCTTTGTAGTGGGGAATACCTGGAGATTTGGGGGTTAGTGTGGTTTGGGGAGAGGAGGGATTTCGGGTGGGGTATGATGCCATCAAGTTCACCTTCCAAAGAGGCCATCTTCCCCAGGTAAATTGATCTCTGTTGCCTGGAGATCAATGGTAATAGTGAGAGATCTGCAGCTACCATCTGTAGCTACCAGCTGTCACTGGAGAAGATAATGCAAAAATTATACCAGGTTGTTTAAGAGACTAACCACAAAAACACAGCACGGTACCTCGGGTACAAAATATAATCTGGAGAACGCCAACTCCATGCAAATATTTAATTACAGCAAGCTATCCATCATATTGCAAAAGCAAGGTGACACAAAGATAACGAATTAACCCCTGAAACAAGCGTGGAAACCAGGTGCCTCGTCTGCCAAATCATTGATGGAGTGCACATTTTGATCTCACAGTTACGGGTGTGTCAACTCACATGCAAATTATGATTTTTGCAATATGCTTGTTATATATGCATACAGTTGGCCCCTCTTGAGATTATATTTTGCAGCCTAGGTACAGGATTGTGTTTTTATGGTTCACCCTAACTGGAGGACATCTTGTGCGGGTCACCCCAAAACCTACATAGCTAGATTTTGAGGACACCAGGCTCTTCTAACCATTGATGGTCCCTTCTGGGCAAATATCAAGGTTAAAAACAAACAGAATATATGGAAAAGGATAAATGGAAACTGCAGGTGGAGTTCTAATGCAGTTCTTTTCATTCTGTTGATCAACATTGACTCCGTGTTTTGTTGCCTTTCTGTTGATTAATCTAAATCAATCCACACGGCATCCACCCAGGCTGTCAGGCCTGCACCATACTTGGCTTGGCAGCTCGCACGTACACGGCCTGGGGGCAGATGGCCCAACTATTATCATCGCCCAAGGCCACGGGGCCTCTTTCATTTGCTTGCAATGAAACTAGCAATAGTGCTTAATAGCTACTGTTATCTGACTTCAGTGGTGGGATCCAAAAATTTTAATAACAGGTTCCGATGGTGGTGGGATTCAAACAGTGGCGCCGGCGGGCACACGCACCTCCAGTCCCTATTGGGCAGGGAGGTTGCTTTAGTAACCCCTTCTCGGCACTCAGAAAAAACTAGTAACCACTTCTAGAGAAGTGGTGAGAACTGGTTGGATCCCACCCCTGACTTCCTGAAGGAGTAGCTTGCCTATCCCATAACAATGTCTCTTTCTCACTGTCCTTTCTGATGCTGATATTGTGGGAATGCGAGGGAGCGGGGATTCTGGGATGAGTCAAACTATAACTTACAGGTATATACTGGGGCCAGAAAGCCAAATCCCAGTTTCGGCTATCTGGCCGTTGGGCTGACACGGTTCTGAATAAAGCTCTTGAACCTACCTTGAGTCTTATAATTGACTGGAGTACAAGACACTTGGGCTATTCAGAGTTTTTGAGGCTTCTGGTATAATGTTGACAATGGCTCTGTATAAAGTACCTCCCCTACGCAAACAACAAAGTTATATTCTAAAACCACAGTGGCACTAGATGCTGACAATACAAAACTGGGTTTTTGTGGGCTTTCTGGGCTGTGTGGCCATGGTCTGGTAAATCTTGTTCCTAATGTTTCACCTGCATCTGTGGCTGGCATTTTCAGAGGTGCATCACAGAGATAAGTGTGTTACACGCTGCGTCCAGTGAGAAGGGAATGCTTAGTGGGGTATATATTGTCCACGTCTCAGGGTGGGGAACTAATCAGTAAGCGTTTGGGTGGAACTTGCTATGCAAAGGTGTGGCTGACTGCATTGTATTGCGGGTAAGGTTTTCAGTCCGTTTACATTCGTATTCGCATTTGTATTCCCTGTAGAAGTAGCAACAGTATTAGTGAATGCAAATCCTGAGTCTGGGTGGAGTTCATTGTCCATGAACCTAGCATGCCCTTGGCCTTTGATTCTGGTGTTTTTAAGTACTGGTGGCCAAGTTTTGTTCATTCTCAGAGTCTCCTCCTTCTTGAAGTTGTCTTGGTGTTTGTGGATTTCAATAGCCTCCCCAAACACCAAGACAACTGCAACAAGAAGGAAGAGACCCTGAGCAGCTCCCCTGTCAGCTATTATATTCAACAGGTAGTATGGGCATGTTTCTTTAGATTTTTCACTTTGTGTTTTCCCACTATAATTTGAATAAACATATTCTTCATCTGCTCAGTGTGGGCAGGTAGAGATATACGCTTAGGAAACAGAAAATAAACTTTTTCCCTTCTGTCAGAAACGCAAACTTAGGCACCAGAGGCTTTATAACTTTAAAAAGATGGGGGGGGGGGTTTGATGTTTTTATTTACAAGAACAAAAATAGTTTGGGCAAAGTACTACATTTCAGGAAACATAAAGCAGGTTGTAAAGACAAGCTGTTGTTGGATCTCACTTCTTATTTGGTTCACTTCTTACCGTTTAATTCCGCTCTTGAGCTTAGTTCCTTTCAGTTGTTACAATCAGGCTGTTATATACAGATATATACACTTCAGTAGTTGTGAAACACTAATGTTTCTGCACAGCACAACTAAGCACAAATAAGACCTCTGGTGACTTATTCTTTTTATTCTGGACATCACAAATAAGACATCCTGGGGATGTCTTTTAAAAAGCCACCTATCATGTTTTGTCGAGACATCACAGGCATAAGAGGAGAAAGAGGCTTTTTCCCACCTGGCCATTTTGCTGTCTGGTCAGTTTCACCCTCAGTGTGCACCCGACATTTTCTGTCCTGCTGTAGGGATTCTCTTTGCCTCCATTTGCTAAAGGTTGCCCCGGGACGTTTGCTCTGCAGACTGCGATGCTGGGTGCCATTTCAATCCAAAAAGTACACAGCTGTGCTCAGCTGGTCCTGCCAATTCTGGCTATAGTTTTTTATTTTAATTTTTTTAGGAGCTGTATTTTATTTATTTATTTATTTATTTATTTATTTATTTATTTATTTATTTATTTATTTATTACTTCAATTTCTATACCACCCGATCCCCGAAGGGCTCCGGGTGGTGAACAACATAATTCAAAGCATTAACAGGAGCAAATCCTATAAATACAATACATAGGCTCCATCAGTAAAACATCTTAAAATTTCATATAAACAGCAGTCATATAAACAATTAACAAATAAACAAGAGGCGTCCAAACCCCAATTAAAACCTACCCCCCCAAAAAGGGGGGGACGGTAGGCCCCTCAATATGAGGGGCTCTGATGTAAAATACCAGGCAAAGAGCAGTGGGGGTATATGCAGATATGCAGACGCACACACACAAATGAACTGTGATTCTCATGTGCAGGTCTGAGTATCTTCAAACACAGTATCTCAATTTTTTAAAAAAAAATCATAAAACTATATATTGCCAAAATTGGCAGGAAGAGCTGAGTACAATTATGTACTCTTTGGACTGAGACGGTGCCCAGGATTGGAGCCTGCAGAGCTAACATCTTGGGGCAACCTGCAGCAAATGGAGGCAAGGAGAATCCCTTTGGCTGCACACAAAATGGCGGGCACAAACTGAGGAGGAAACTGGCCAGAGAGCTTAACAGTTGGGTGGGAAAAACAAGAAGCCTCCTGAGCTCTGCACAATCAGGCAAACGACTTCTGGGGGAAAAGGTGCACATTTTAGCATCTTCAAAAAAGATGCCTTGAGTTGAAATGAATGTCATCATGCAATGTATAAAGGGGAATGGATGCACAAGTACTACATAAACAATGCAAAAATGCAATTAGTATCCAAAAGGCTATCACCACTACCACGTGGTATATTTTAACAAATTGATCAGTTTATAAATGAAGGTTTACAATAAATCATGTGTTTTCATACACTTCATATATATACATATATACAAGGTGATAGCCTTTTGGATACTAATTGCATTTTTGCACTATTGAGTTGAATGAGGCATCCTGAGGAGACCTTGAGGAAAAAGCTGTGTGGAGTTCTTCCCCAGTATGCCTTTTTTGTATCCCAGGATGTCTTATTTGCAGATGTGTACCTGCTAGGGGGACATGTGGGGTCAACATATCCCCGGGTGCCACCCATTTAATCACATGGGGGGGGGAATTGCTCCCACACCCCTCCTCCTTCCCCCACTGCTGTTCAAGAGGTGACCTTGGTAAGGCCGGCCCGTGGGCCTGCCCCAGCCCCAACGCTTGGCCTGAAAATCTTCTGCTGCCCTCCCAGCCCAGGGCCCTGACGTAGCCTGCAGGGCATCACATGTGGGCTGGCGCTTCTCCCCACAGCCCTGCCTCCCTGCCTGGCCCCAGGGGGCAGAGGCGGCCCTGAGCTGTGCCCTCTCCCCTGCCGGCCCTCTTTGCCTGGCGGGTGGGCGAACTGCCTGCCGGGGCATGCAGTGCATCTGTCGGGTGGCTGCATCGGGGCGCAGGAGTGAGCGAGGGCGGCAAGGGCACAGTTCAGACAGCCCAGCCTAGCAGGAGAGCAAGTGAGCAAGTGGACAGATGGCAATGGCGGCTCCACCCCCCAGAGCGGGCTTGCACTCTGCAGCCAGCGAGGCAGGTGTCAGAGCTGCCGGCCACTGGGGCAGTGGTGGAGGGGGCAACAGCTGTGGTTGCTGAAGTGTGAGGACGGCCACCACGTCTGACAGGGAGGCCATAAGTGGGGCTTAGGCAGGGCGCAGAAGGCCAGAAGGCAGAAAAACCAGATCTTGCCCCAGGCACCATGGGGGGTGCGGAAAACTCTGGGTTTCCCCCGGCGCCATTTTCTGTCAGTACGCCTCTGCTTATTTGTGTTGTGGATCACTGTGTTTTTCTTCTCCTTTGTTAGAAGGACCTTCAGTTTACTCTCAGATAAAACTCTCACACAAACTGTGACTATCCCTTATCTTGATATGTGTTGCCCACAAGTTGCTTTCCAAAGCAGGATTTACTTCTATACTTCAGGCAACAATGGAAGGTCAGACAAGTGTGACTTACCACATCACAGAAAATGCTTCTTTTCTACTGGAATGGCCTCAATATGTGCCAGAATCAAATTACAGTGGCAGTAGTGTAAATCTTGAAAACCTCATTGTCTCCAGGTTGGCCAAGCCAAGTCCCTCATTTTTTAATAACAATTGCAAATGAAATAAACAAAAATGACATGACTGAGACTGGTGGTTACCCAAACAGGAAAAACTCTGTCCCCTCTCCTGTTCCACAGCTGCCACTGCCTGAAGTGAATTCACTGGTCTGTGGCCTTGAGAAACTGTACCCAGGAGGCAGGTGCCACAGGCTGGTGTAAAACATTGCTGGTTGGGTAGTAGTCCCTCTCCCTCTGAACTATGCCTAGAGGGGCAGAACTTTGCAGACCTGACCTGGCAGATCCAAGCAGCTCCATAATCTCTACGGCTGTCTTCCAAGAAAGTTCCTCTGTGCAGATAGCAGGAATCAAGTCTGAATGCAAATCATCAGTAGAAGAAGTGTTCGGATTTATATCCTGTCTTTCTCTGCTGTAAGATCAGAATAGTTTACAAACTCCTTTCCCTTCCTCTCTCCACAACAAACACCTTGTGAGGTAGGTGGGGCTGAGAGAGTTCTGAAGGCTCCATGTGCAGGCTTCATGTGCAGGAGTGGGGAAACAAATCCAGTTGTGAGGTAGATGGGGCTGAGAGAGTTATGAAGAACTGTAGCTAGTCCAAGTCACCCAGTAGACTTCATGTGTAGGAATGGAGAAACTAATCTGGTTTACCAGATCAGAGTCCACTGCTCGTGTGGAGAAGTGAGGAATCAAAGTCATTTCTCCAGATTAGAGTCCATCACTCTCAGCCACTACACCATGCTGGTAGAGACCCCCAAACAACTTGTTTCTGCTAATATTTTCTGCCAACAAACTCATAAGGGATCGGCAAACATTTTTAAATGTGCCACGCAATCTGCCACAGCTTCTGTCGACAGCTGCTTCTTGGACACAAAAAGAAATCTGCGAATCAGTTCACTTTTCTAAGGCTCAAGGCCCCACCTGGAGTTTGGCAACCCTAGAAACGTTCTGTCAGACTTTACAGCAGTAGTCTCTTGTCCAGAGTATGGGTTGTGCACAGTGGCGTAGCACCCAGGGACAGGGGGCGTCTTGCACTGGGAGTGCTGGTGCGGAGGTGTGGCGGGGTTGGGCATTCCAAGGTATGGTGGGGGCGCAGGGCACACACATGCCCCGGGTGCAGGCTCTGTGCATCAAAACAATCAGATGCCGTAGCATGCCCATTCCCTTTAAAACCAGCTATAGCTTTTCGCGATTCGCAGTCAGAAACTTTTCTGTGATCTATGAAACACAAGCCGATTTTCTTCTGAAATTCCCTCATTTTCTCTAGAAACCAACATACATTTGCAATAAGATCTCTAGTGCCTCTTCCTTTTCTGAATCCAGCCCATCAGGATCCAGGCATTTCTTGTTCCGTATGAGGTAACATTTGTTGTAAGATTCTGAGCATCACTTTACTCGTGTGAGAAATTAATGCCATCTACTAGTATGTTATCATAGACTTAAAAGTAAATGGGCTTTTTGGCAACACATACCAATGTGCTCATGAAAGGGACTGAGTAGCCATTGTTGTGCTATCAAACATGCTTTCCTGCTTAATGGAGTGTTCCAATATAAAGCTCCTGTTCACTTTCTACTGGCTGACTCTTTTCCTATCGCTCATTTATCATTCATCTGCCACCATTCCATTCCTTTCCCCTGGAGTGGGGAAATGCAATACCTTTGATAGCAGAATGTCTTAATTCTATAGTCTTTCTTTTGTGACGTTTGTCATCAACGGGCACTACAGCAAAAAAAATTAGTCACATACAGGGGTCAGGGTGTTTTGACTGATTTACAAGGAGGCATAAAATAGCCGGTGCTGTGGGTTAGGCGGTCCCAAGGCTCAGCCGAGATATCTTTGTTTGAAGGCTTTGTCAAGACCGGTCTGACTTCCTGAACAGGCTTCTGGAGCTCGTGAGTGTCCCCTGGACCTAGTCATAAAAGTAGGAAAAGGAGGAATGAATTGAGAGGCAGGATGCAGGTCCAAGACAGATGCCATCATACTGGGGGGTTCCTGATGTGATGTTTAAAAAATGGCAACTTCTACTTTTAATAAACAGCCGAAATGCTAAGATCTAGTTTCAAGCTGTACAGTTATAATTCTGTCTTCTCGGCACGGGCTCATTCTTATGAAATTGTTCTGAAATAAAAACTTCCTGCCATGAACGTTAGCAATAAATAATCTTTTAGGCGCTCCGTGGCCTTCCTTCTCTGCTTTCCTTTCAAACAGTCCCCTCAGAGAATAGCAGCAATTTGAACTTGATAGAAAGTGTGGTGCAGCGAAGGGTCAATATTCGTATGGGATAAGCTCTGTTTGCCAGGGTCCCAGCCACAAACTCCTCCAGGACTTTAGTACTTGAAACCTAATTCGCAGGTGCGCAGGGATCCAGAGGCGTAGTTGGGCCAAACTGCGCCCGGTGCGCAGTGTGTTCCCCCCCATAGGCCCCGCTGCAGCCCCCCCGTCCCCTTCCCACATTTACCTTAGTTCCTTTTCTTTTTCAGACTGAAAAAAGCGACCTATTTACAGTTCAGGCTAAAAACTTCCCAGGAGACCTTGTGAGCCCCAAGGTCTCCTGGGAACTGTAGTTCCTCAGGCCGTTTTTGAGCCTGAACTGTAAATAGGCTGCTTTTTTCAGTCTGAAAAAGTACTAGAAAAAGAAAAGGAACTAAGATAAATGTGGGAAGGGGGCAGGGGGCTGTGCGGGGTCACAAGAAAAAGGGGGAGGGGCCGGGGTGATTTTCCATCCCCCCGGTGTGCACCCAGTACGCGACGCAACCCCCCCCCCCCGCGCTCCCTTGCCGCTCCGCCACTGCAGGGATCTGATTTGGATTAGGACCAGGGCACATGGAGAAAGTGGGCTTCAGCCTCGTCTCTCCCCATGCACAATTTTGCCCACTTGAAATGGCAATGTTTGCCCTTTTGAAAAAAAATGTGCATAAAAATGTACTCTTAAGCTACATGTAAGTTTCTGCAGCAATAGACCACCAACACAAACTTTGTGGAAGGGCTACAAATTGTACCATACACACATTAACAAAAATGCTTATGTATTCATCATGAACTCTGTGTTCATTTATCATTCATGTATGATTCACTCCTAGAATGTATGTATGCACCAGGAACATGGACTTTCCTATATTATGAATATTATTTATAAGTAATGCTGTTTGTATGTATTATGTTAGTCTAATACTTTTATATGTATATATTATAAAGATAACAAAGAGTTCATGATGAATATATAAGTAATTTTGTTAATGAGTAAATAATATAATTTGTAGCCTTTTCACAGAGTTTTTGTTAGTCGTATATGGTAATGTCTTTATACTCAGTGACTCATATTTTGGTATTTATATTTTTCTGCAACAAGCCATATAGTAGCTCCCAGGGGCTGTTTCACGATAGGAAAACAATATGGGGGAAAGGGTTAAGCCCCGTCTCTGCATGTACCACAGTCCTGATCTGAAAAGCCTGTGCATGTCTGGGAATTAATGTAACTACCAGCCTGTCAGCTTGATGTCTCTACCTGGAAAGTTTTTAGAACAAATCGTCAAATAGTTCCTGAGGATTTAGAAAGGATGACTGTAATTACCAAGGGCCCTTCCGCACATGCAGAATAATGTACTTTCAATGCACTTTGCAGCTGGATTTTACAGTGTGGAATAGCAAAATCCACTTGCAAGCAATCGTGAAAGTGGACTGAAAGTGTGTTATTCTGCCTGTGCAGATGGGGCCTAAGAGCCAGCACAGGTTCCTCAAGAACAAGTCATGTCAGACTAACCTTATCTCCTTTTTTGAGAGATGCTTCAGTGCTTCAAAGATTCTTGCTAAGGTTTCACAGCTTGTAGTATCATTGATGCTTCTAAGATTTAACTCCCCCCAAATTAAAAAACACACACACAGAGAAACTATTAAAATAATCAGGCGAGGGGGAACAAAGTGAGCTCAGAAAACGGCAGCGAGGAGGGAGCTTGGGGACAGCACAGATGCATGGAAAGCATAGTCAATAGATCACACAGCAAAACTGAAGACATTTTGAAGACTTTTCAGTCAAAGAATTGCTTTAAAAGGGGATTCATTTTAAACGTTTTTAGGCTGGAAATAAAACGTTTTCAGGATATAAGGGGGGGGGGAACAATATGGAACTCCATGGAGAAAATGTTTCATTTCCTGCCTCAAAACATTTTAAAAGGCTTTTACAGAAGGGTCCACCACCTTGTTGGATCAGGGGAATGCTATTGACATAGTTTATCTTGATCTGAGTAAGGCTTTTGATACTGTTTTGGGTGCTGTGTGGCTTCCGGGCTGTATGGCTGTGTTCTAGCAGCATTCTCTCCTGACGTTTTGCCTGCATCTGTGGCTGGCGAATAACATTCTTGTTGAAAGTTGGTAACGTTTGGTTCGGATCCTACTATTGTTAGATGAATTTGTAAGGGGTTGACAGACTGAACCCAATGAGTGCTGGTTAATGGTTCCTCAGTGGCAACCTCACTTCCTCGGATCTGTCCTGTCCTGTTCAACATCTTTATAAATGATTGGGATGAAGGAGCAGAAGGGAGATTCATTAAACTTGCAGGTGACACTAAATTAAGAGGGGTAACAAATATAGTAGAAGATAGAATCAAGATGCTTGGTGATCTTGACAGGCTGGGAAACTGGGCTAAAACTTGCAAAATAAATGTAAAGTTCTGCCTTTTAGCAGGAAAAAAAAATCAAATGCAGGAAGGGAAATACTTGTCTTGGCAGCAGTACATGCAAAAAAGATCGAGGGGGCTTAGCAGACCACACTCTGAATGCGAGTCAGCGGTGTCGTGCAGTAGCTAAAAAGGCAAATGGGATTTCGTGCTGAATCAACAGAACTATTGTGTCCAGGTCATGCAGTGAGAGAGTATCGCTCTGTTCTGTGGAGTACTGTGTTCAGTTTTGAGCACCGCAGTTTACGAAGGATGCAGACAAGCTGGAATGGGTCCAGAGGAGAGTAATGAAGACAGGGCATCCTTTGAGGAAAGGCTGAAGGAGCTGGGAATGTTTAACCTGAAGCAGAGAGAGACCATTGAGAAGGTGGTATGACAGTCATCTTCAAGTATTTGAAGGGCTGTCATAGAGAGGGTGGTGCAGGGGATAGAGAGGGTGGTTGCCACAGAAGACTGGGCTACAACCTAGTTGAAATTAAACCGAAAGAGTTTTCAGCTAAACATTAGGAAGAATGTCCTGACACTTAGAGCAGTTCATCAGGCTTCCTCAGCAGGTGGTGGGCTTTCCTCCTTTGGAAGTTTTTAAGTTTTTAGATCTCCATCTGATCATGCTGATTCTGTGAGTGTAGGCTGATCACAAGAGGGAGGGGCAGGAAGAAAGGAGTCTGTGCCTATTCTTCCTTGCCCAAGAAAAGGCCGATCATCATTTTGGGGTCAGGAAGGACTTTTCCTCCAGGCCACATTGGCTCAGGGATCCTGGAGGTTTTTTGCCTTGATTGCAGCACAGCGGAGGCGTCGCTGGTGGAGTGGGGGGGGATAGTTGTGAATTTACTACATTGTGCCGGGGGTTGGACTAGATGACCCTCATGGTCCCTTCCAGCTCCGTTTCCCTATTGCACCAAGTGAAAAAGCCCTGCCAGGTTAAGGAATGAAACTCCACCACCATCAAGGTCAGCAGACAGGTGAACAAACCAGTCACTCAGCTCACAGGTGATCACAGCCATCACATTAGATTGGATGGATTTGCCACAAAACTTGCAATACCTGAAGCTGCCACAAGGTAGAGAAGGGAATTTGGGATTATAGTTTTTGGAGGTAACCCTGTGGTCCAAATCACATCTACTTCTGTCCTTACAATATTTTGCATGATTATGACAAGGAGACCAAGACGAATTGTGGCTACGTGGCATGGGATGGAGGATCCCGTGCATTTTCCCTTCCTTTGTTTTTAGCCAAACTCATTGTTTCCCATTTTCCCCATGCTGACTTTTTTTTCCTGGAGGTACCCATGAATAAACCGATAACAACAGCTCTTGTTTTCTTGCTGGAGGCTTAAGTTCTATTTTTGCAAACATTTTTCTATTAACTATATATTTTCTATCGTTTTCTAACTGGGTTTCATCCCGTAATCTCACAACTACAAAGTAACCATCAAAATGAAAAAGAGCAAGGCTGAACTTGTTAGCAATAAGAAGTTACTTCCTTGCGTACCACATCCCAACACGCACAAAAGCTGAGTGTGTAGCATTACTTTTACGAGTGTCTGGAAGGAAGCCAGTGAACAGGAGATAAACAGTTGTAAAGAGAAGAATGAAAAGGAGTGTAGCCCTGGAAAAATCTTGGTGTAGCTCTGACTGTCCACTAGGGGACAGACTAGAGCTTCAGTTATATTTCAAGTAAAAAAAGGAAGTCCTCACATGTCAGATCTGAACAAATGACCAAAAAAAAAATGGAATGAAATTTTACTTCTTTTTAAAAATGTAACTGGTTTTGTATGCTGCCCTTCCCCTCGTGGGCTCAGGGCAATTTAAAACATTTAGCAATAAATGCAATAAAACATATTAAAACTTAACCTAAGTCCTTTGATGACTGAGTCCTCTGTGACCAACAATATATAAGAAGTGGGGGGGGGGGGGGGGGCAGGAAAAGAGAGAAACCAGATTATGGGAAACTTTAGTAGCCTCAACAGTACGCACAATCACAATAGACCTTTATTGGCATAAGGTATACAAGCGTGAATGTAGACCGTTATTAAATTTTAAAGAGTTGTACATGCCGTCTATGAGTAATTTTACATTCTAAGATCACACTTCATTTATAAAAATATAATATAGATTAAAAAATTTTGACCATTCCATTGTACACGGAATTGTGAACAGATATAGTACAACTAGACTTAAAAGGCAGGATTAAGATATTTCTAGCCATTCGTTATTCACAGCCTATTTACTAAAAAGGTATAACCTTCCCCAGGGTCTATAAATGGTATATACTAATTAATGCTATAAATTAATTAAATTTCCATTAAAATGCAATAAATAACAATGAGCTCCTTATATACACCTTCTATAATAACCCAGGAGTACCAGAGGTATAGAGTATTTCACATTTAAATATAATTTTATACTTGCGTATTTTACATACCTCTTAAGGACATGACTTGCAGCAAATAATTGGCTATTCTCCCAAGTGTAAAAGGATCATTACTGTTTAGCAATTTTGGGATTGATATTTTGGAAGGCACATTTCCCATTATCGGTAGTAATAAAGCTTCCCTCTGTGGGTTATATGACTTAGTCCTCTGGTGATCAACAATATATAAGAAGAAGGCGGGGGGGAGAAGGCAGGGGGAAAAAAGCAGGAAAAGAGAGAAACCAGATTATGGGAAACTTTAGTAGCCTCAACAGTACACTTGGTGGAACAGATCTGTCTTACAGACCCTGCGGAATTGCATCTGATCCTGGGTCTCACTATACAGAGTGTTCCACCAGGTTGGGGCCAGCACAGAAAAGATCCTGACCCTGGTTGAGGCTAACCGGATATCTTTTGGGCCAAGGACAGGTTGACCAAGTCTCTACATTACCTGTAAAAATGAACAAGTGTGAAGGAACTCTTACAATTCCAGACAAACTAGTTAAGTGTAGAACTGGGACCATGGGTGCCCAGTCCAACAGCTAAAACAAAGGTGGATCCAAACATCCTATGACTGTTTGGATGAATCACAGCTATTCAGACTAGAGATATGCCTACTTCCGTATACTTCTGCTGCTTAGCTAGATTGGCGTTTCTATCCATTTTATTTTCCTGTTTGGATAAATATTATGAGGAAAGAATGAAGTAGTTCAATCACCAAGACCAAGATGCACTCCACTGACAGCACTTCCGAGCCTCTCACAGTTGTTATTGGCATGCAGTAATGTAGGCCCAAAATAAAGCTGACCATCCGTCCCGCTTTTGGTGGGACATTCACGCCTTGAAAGAACTTGTCCCGCGTCCCGCGGGTTTTCCCCAATGTCCCGGGTTTTGGAAGGCTGCCGCACTGCGACAGGGTGGGAAACGGCAGCGCCCCAGAAGGCAGTGTGCTCCGTGTGTGTGTGCGAGTGTGTGTGGCTGTGCGAGTGTGTGGCTCCGTGTGTGTGTGTGTGAGTGTGCGCTCCGTGTGTGTGTGTGAGTGTGTGCGGCTGCGCGAGTGTGTGTGTCTGCTAGCTGGTCACCTTACCCAAAATATTACTTTAATATAACTGCATTGGGTTCTGTTTTAGTTGATTGATAACCATAAGAGAAAGCAGATTTATAATCCTAGCTCCATCTTACTGCACTTCTTGCATAAACTATTATTACAAGAAGATCGTTTTAGTCCTCTGCCCAACATCTTTTCCATAGAGTTGAACACAATTGGGAATTGCTTTTGTTCACATTACTCTAAACCACTCTTTCTTGTACTGGTGTCTCTTGGGTTACTATGACTATATCCAACATGGCTGACTTTTGGGAGCCCCCAAGTCTCCTTCCTCTGATGAAGCGCCATTGGAGAAGGATTTTCAATGACCTTATCTGTTTCAACAAAGACTAGAGAAGGGAGTAAAATAAAAAAAAACATGGTAGAGGAGTGGGTGGACAGCAAGGGGGTCTCTGTCAGCCTCCCAGCAACCACATTACGGTGGCATTGCATCCCAGTCATCTTGGGGGCAGGATGAGCCAGCAGCCTGGCTAAGCAAATGCAGAATCCACCAGACCACAGCCACACAGCCCGGAAAACCCACCACAACCAGTTGAATCCAGCTGTGAAAGCCTTCAACAATACACACACCAGGTTGGTTTTTCAGCTCTTTTTGGACCACCTTTACTCCAAAGCCCCTTCCACACAGGCAAAATAATGCGTTTTCAAACCACTTTCACAACTGTTTGCAAGTGGATTTTGCTATTCCGCACGGCTTCAAAGAACACTGAAAGCAGTTTGAAAGTGCATTATTCTGCATGTGTGGAATAAGCATGGTTCTTCTGGAAACCAATTTTTAGAGTTTTCCTGATGCATAAGGTTTCTATCAGGGTTTTTTTATCTTGCTCTAGGTTTTTTTACCTTTTTCCCCAAAAGCCCTAAAGAATCAATATAACGTTGTAGTGTCATCATGATAGTTTAACCAGGTTTTCTGATTCTCAGCTTTCACTTTTTAAAATACATTTTAGGCCACCCTAGGAAAGGGGCTGTGTGGGTGTAAAGTGCTATCAAGTCACAGATGGCTCATGTCAGACCCAGAAAGGGAGCAGCAGTGGCGTAGGAGGTTAAGAGCTCGTGTATCTAATCTGGAGGAACCGGGTTTGATTCCCAGCTCTGCCGCCTGAGCTGTGGAGGCTTATCTGGGGAATTCGGATTAGCCTGTGCACTCCCACACACGCCAGCTGGGTGACCTTGGGCTAGTCACAGCTTCTTGGAGCTCTCTCAGCCCCACCTACCTCACAGGGTGTTTGTTGTGAGGGGGGAAGGGCAAGGAGATTGTAAGCCCCTTTGAGTCTCCTGCAGGAGAGAAAGGGGGGATATAAATCCAAACTCTTCTTCTTCTTCTTTTAAGATATGTGAGAAGCAGGAGCAGCCATTCAGTAAATCTGAATTGGAACCCTACAGGAAAAAAAAAAAATTCGGCCTGCTCAGGCTTTACAAGCAGCTAGTCAGTCAGCAGAGAGTTGGATCTCCTGATCCCTGCAGGCCAGTGCCAAATTTAGATAAAGGAAGGCCCTGGGCTATTCCACTTGTGAGGCCCCTCCTAATCCCACACCCTCACAACCATTGGTGGGATCCAAAAATTTTAATAACAGGTTCCCATGGTGGTGGGATTCAAACTGTGGCGTAGTGCCAATGGGGCTGGGCGGGGCACGACGGGGGCGTGGCCAGGCATTCCGGGGGCGGGGCATTACTGGGCGGGGCTGTGGCAAGGACGCAGCCGCTGCGCCGGTCCTTGGGCGGGAAACGAATGCACGCAGGCGCAGGCTGCCACGCACGCCGGTGCACCTCCTGCTAGACTGCTTCAAGTTCTGCGCGCTTCTGCTGAGAGGAAGGGCGTAACTAAGGCAAAAATCACATGGCAAAATCACCAATTAGTAACGCCCTCTCGGCACACACAAATAATTAGTAACCTACTCTCGGGAACCTATGAGAACCTGCTGGATCCCATCTCTGCTCACAACTAGAGGAAGATGGGGTCCACAAAATGGGGTCACAAAAGGAGGTTCACTTCAGTGAAGTCCTGGAAGGGCAAAATCAATACAGAAATCAATGTTAGTGTCAAGTGTATCAGCTTAAGACCGTATTATTCTGAAATGGAGGGCACGGAAAATTACTGAAGGGTTGTTTAGAGACTACAGTGTGTTATGACAGCACGTGTAAGAAAGACCTATGACAATGTCAAAAATATTATACACCTTGGCCGGAGGCACCCTAGATTATTGAGGCCCTAGGCTTCACCTTGCCAAGCCTATAGGTAAATCCAGCACTGCTGCAGGCAGCTGTATCTTTGAGATTCAGGCAGTGGTGGGATCCAAAAATTTTAGTAACAGGTTCCCTCGCCAGCCCACCCCCTCAGCAAAGGGGCCAGAGGCATACCCAGGCAAACCTGAGCCCTGGGCAAAACCTGAGTTGGGTGCCCCCCCATGGGCAGCCACCCCACCACGACCCCCCCAAATTTTTTTGCACCAGGTCATTTCTAAATCATCATCACATTATAGAAAATGCCCCAACTCACAAATCTGAACACAGCACTGGTGAAACACACAGGTTCTTTGATAGAGACCGGTGAGATAAAAGGTACGAAAGGCTGAGAATCAATGAACTGCAGTACCTGAAAGGGATTAACCCAGTTCAGGGAGTGACATTATTGAGTACATGCGAATTGCTATATGGGAACCTTCAACGTTTCCATGCTTGGCAGGATGCCTCTTGGGGAGGCGAGGGCATGGAGATGGAAAAGCAGACCCAATTAGTAACCCCCTCTCGGCACACACAAATAATTAGTAACCCACTCTCGGGAACTGGTGAGAACCTGCTGGATCCCACCTCTGGATTCAGGTTTAAAAAACCTGAACATTTTCAAAAACCTGAAAAAGTCAACATGTTAATTCAGCTTTTGGGGGGGCAGGGGAAGGGGGTTTGAAAATTTCCAGGTTTTCTAAAGACAAACCTGAAAAATACTGGGGGGGGGGGGGGAATTGCTGCACTCCCCTAGTGAGAAGCAGAGATGGTATGCCATTGCCTTCCTCTGTAGAGTCTTCCTCGGTGGTCTGCTTTCTAAGTACTGACCTTGCTTTGCTTCTGAAATCTAACGAGCTTAGGCTAAACTATGCTGCCTTCCTTCAATCAACCAACATTTATTATGATCAAAAGATCAGTCAATATCAGTTGAACAACATAATTTAGATACAAATATAAAATAATATAGAGATTAAAATTAATAAACATATTGGGCTGTAATGAATTATATACAGAAGTTATTAAAATGTTGGGAATGTCCGCTTTTTTATGGATAAAGTCTCGGTACAGAATTTGTTTTCAAGGAGGAGATATGTGAAGCATTTTTCAGATCTTCCTTGAATTTAGAGTAGGACTGAGCTACGTGTTATAAAATGGACAATATAATAACACATATTCCACTGGAGTGTTGTGGGTTTTCCGGACTGTATGGCCGTGTTCCAGTAGTATATTCTCCTGACATTTCGCTTGCATCTGTGGCTGGCATCTTCAGATCCTCTGAAGATGCCAGCCACAGATGCAGGCAAAACATCAGGAGAAAATGCTATTGGAACACGGCCATACAGCCCGGAAAACCCACAACACTCCAGTGGTTCCTGCCGTGAAAGCCTTCAACAATACATATTCCACTGTTTTGAATGTTTTGAATTGGAAGGAACAGAAGTCCAAAATTAGGGGATACACAAGTATCTCTCTTCCAGTAGTTCTGAGGATAGGCACTTAAAATGGGCTAGCCTAGGGTGAAAGCTCTGCAGAATCTGGGAAATTCTAAAGCACCAAGGTAGTTCTCTGGGATGGAATTTGGGCTATGATTCCCTTCCACCAGATAAAGATGTCCCCAAGTTCTATCAGCCTGAAGAGCTGTATCCCAGATATACTGTTTAAGTATCTCTTTAGCTCTCAAAGATGGCACATTGCTAAGGGGGGGAAGTCGAGAAGCTGTGTTTTATTCTCAACCACATCTATCCAAACTGAGCAGCAGCTATCTGAAAGAATTAAGGGGGCTAATTCCGATCGGTTAAGGCGTCGCTTGAGCTTGCACCGTGTCCCATCGGCAGGGGAGGGTGACGGCAGCCACATGGTGGTGGTTTCGACCCTCCACCGGGGTAAGTGCCCCTGAGAGGGGAAATCCACTGGCGCCGCCACCCTGCTGCTCCTAAGGGCAGATTCACACACCCCTTTGGATGGGGATCTAAGAATTGCATTTGGTGCACAATAAGGAACACCAAATACACATCTAAAGAATTTAGATTGAACTGTTCCCAAGGGACGGAAGCCTTTGTATATTTGTGAACTTTACAGATTTGTGAACTATACAGGAACTGAGGTGTCACTTTACCTTGGAAGACTTTAATTACATAGGGAACATATGAGCCACCTTTCAAGTTGAAAAATCTCAGAATAGTTGATGCCAGTCTTTGAGCATTCTTGGTACCTGGGTTATCTGATCCCTCCATGAACCTTTCGATTGAAACACTATGCCTAAGTATTTGAATACCTTTACCTTTACCTGTCCTGTGTCTCTTGATCTGCAATCTATGTGTAACATATCTCCTGGAAAAGGCTATATTTTAAGGCCATTTTTTAAAAAATCATAATGTCGGTGATTAGAGAACATATTTATTCACTTTGTGTGTGTGTGTATGCGTAGCAGAACAGAATTTTATTTATACCCTGCCCTCCCCAGTTTCATGAACTCAGAGTAGCTTACAACACTACGTAATACAGACAATCCAAATTAAAATCACATTTAAACATCAATTAAAATAATCTGTTAATAATACATGTTCCTATAATAGTAGGTGCCAAGATACTATAAACACTTTCCCGGAGGACATTCTAAAGTGGTAACTGAGTGTCTTAAGTTGATTTGTGGAAAGCCCAGCAAAGGCCTTTCAAGGCAACTGAAAAACAGAGGGCGAACTGCCAGTACCTTCCTCATTCCTCCCTCTTTGGTGGTTCCCCTTCCTCCCTTCAGTTTAGCTTCTGAGATCTGATGAGATTAGGCTATACCATGTGGCTTTCCTATTACTCATTTCATTTACGCCTCACTTTTCTCCTCAGTGGGGATCCAAAGTGGCATACAATGAAAAAGAAGTGTTTGGATTTATATCCCGCTTTGCTTTCCTGTAGGGCAGCAGTGGCGAACCTATGGCACGGGTGCCAGAGGTGGCACTCAGAGCCCTTTCTGTGGGCACGTGTGCACAGAGTACGTCATGTAAGGGGGGTGGAAAATCACCCCTCACACTCACATATCTAGGAGGCCTGGGCATGATCCTTTACTTGGGAGTAAGCTCGGTTGCTGGCAATGGGGCTTGCTTCTGAGTAAACCTTCCTAGGGTAGTGATTCATCCTTTCGAAGTGTTGCACAGTTGCTTCACCAAGCTTACTCCCAAGTAACACGTGCCTCGGAGCCAACTGTTTTTCCTAAATTAAAACCTCAGTATTCAGGTTAAATTGCCGTATAGGCACTGCAATAAATAAGTGGGTTTTGGGTTGCAATTTGGGCACTCGGTCTCGAAAAGGTTCGCCATCACTGCTGTAGGGAGACTCAAGGCGGTTTACAAACTCCTTTTCCCTCCCCCCCCCCACCAGGAACCTTGTGAGGTAGGTGGGGCTGAGGGAGTTCTGAGAGAAGTATGACTGACCCATGGTCACCCAAGCAGGCTTCATGTGTAGGAGCAGGGAAACAAATCCAGTTCACCAGATAAGAGTCCGCTGCTCAGGGGGAGGAGTGGGGAATCAAACCCGGTCCTCCAGATTAGAGTTTGCCTGCTCTTAACCACTACATCATGCTGGCACTGAAGTGAGGAGAGTATTTTCCTTACCATTGCTGACAAGGCTAAGTAAAGCAATCTTGTCTCAGAGAACCTTTTGTTAGATTGATAATTTGTATGTTGCTTGAAAGGGCTACTTTTGACCTTTGAAGTTCTAAATCATTTGGTTCCAAGTTATCAGAAGGACCGTCCCC
The DNA here is from genome assembly GCF_021028975.2 of Sphaerodactylus townsendi. Taxonomy (NCBI): domain Eukaryota; kingdom Metazoa; phylum Chordata; class Lepidosauria; order Squamata; family Sphaerodactylidae; genus Sphaerodactylus; species Sphaerodactylus townsendi. The sequence goes on along the minus strand of NC_059433.1, from coordinate 21,100,225 downwards.
TGAAGCATCAACCTAGATGGACACCAGGCTCTTCTAATGAAGATGTACTTTGTATGCTATCTGCTTCATGGGTGACTGCAACACATATGATAGGCCTTTTCAGTGCTGGCACTGAAATTATAAGCTAAGCTTGACAACTCTGAATTGGAAAATTTCTGCTTAAACCAAAATTTGTGTGTCAGTATCTAGCCACCATTTTGTAATTTCATTGGCTGGGAAACAGTATAGCTGCATTCACAGAAACACTACTGGTTCCACAATAGCACAGCCTACAAAGGATTTAATCATTTGGTGCAGACCTGAACTAGAGATGTACATAACATTTCTGGAAACTTTGAAGACATGGGAGAAGAAAGGGACATGGGGGGGGGGGGGGGCAATGAATATATGCAGCAGTGGCGTAGTGGTTAAGAACAGGTGTATTCTAATCTGGAGGAACCGGGTTTGATTCCCTGCTCTGCCGCTTGAGCTGTGGAGGCTTATTTGGGGAATTCAGATTAGCTTGTGCACTCCAACACACGCCAGCTGGGTGACCTTGGGCTAGTCACAGTTCTTCAGAGCTCTCTCAGCCCCACCTACCTCACAGGGTGTTTGTTGTGAGGGAGGAAGGGAATGGAGTTTGTGAGCCCCTTTGAGTCTCCAACAGGAAAGGGGGAATATAAATCCAAATCATCATCATCTTCTTCCTCCTCTTCTTCTTTCTTCCCTTTCAAGCCTAAACTTCTTTTACTGATTTTAACAATATAAATGCATCATTTATTTTAACTTAGTTCATATTTATGTAATTTAAAAGTATACATATCTTCACTGACTATAAGAAAAACTGCAAGTTTACTCAGTACTTAATAAATTTTTAAAAAGGAAATTATTGCATCCTATGCTACCATGGTATATTTATCTTGATTTTTGTGGTCTGAGAGATAAGAAAAAATAAAAGTTGAAGGCAGAAAACGTAATATTTAGAAAAAAGAAATGGAAATTTTGGGAGTACATTGAATATATGCAATACTTACTTTCCTACCAAGCCTAAACTTCTTCTGCCGACTTTAACACTATAAATGCATCATTTATTTTAACTTAGCATATTTATGTAATTTAAAGGTATAAATGCCTTTATGGTCCATAAAAAAAGACTGCAAGTTTACGCAATACTTAAGAAAAACTGAAAATTGCATCCTATGCTACTATGGTATATTTATCTTGATTTTTGTGATCTGAGAGATAAAAAACTAGAAAAGTCGAAGGCAGAAAACTAATTTTTTAGAAAAAAGAAATGGAAATCTTGGGAGTACATTGAATATATGCAATACTTACTTTCCTACCAAGCCTAAACTTTTTAAAATCGACATTAACGATATAGATGCATTATTTATTTTAACTTAGCATATTTATGTAATTTTAAAGTATAAATGTCTTCACTGTCTATAAGAAAGTCTGCAAGTTTACCTAGTACTTAAGAAAAACTGAAACTATTGCTACTATAGTATATTTATCTTAATTTCTGCGATTTGAAAGATAAGAAAAAAATAAAAGTTGAAGGCAGAAATCTTTTTACAGAAAAAATATTATTTGGACAGAAACACTGTCATATAGTCACAACAAGTAGAACTGCTAGAATATTTGGGAAACTTAAGTTTAACTTAACTTTACAACATTAAAAATGCTGAACTCTTTGTTATGGCATTATTATTAAACACATCATATCATATTGCTGCCAAAATTATTTGTAATTAAACAAAAAATTGAACAAAAAAACAGATTCTCTGAAGATGCCAGCCACAGATACAGGCAAAATCTCAGGGGCTTACAATCTCCTTGCCCTTCCCCCCTCACAACAAACTAGAACACGGCCATAGAGCCCGAAAACCACACAACACCCCAGTGATTCCGGCTGTGAAAGCCTTCGACAATACATTGAACAAAAAATGTGACTGGATGATACCTTCCACCGTGCTGTTTCATGCAATATATTGTAGAATTGTCCATGTTACAATAGGAATTAAGAAAGATGGACCATCCAAAAATAAACAAAATGAATCATAGAAGACAAGGTTCATGACAGAATTACTCTTCAAGAATGAATCAGAGGTTTAGACTGAAGAAGAGAAGAAGAAGAGTTTGGATTCATATCCCCCCTTTCTCTCCTGCAGGAGACTCAAAGGGGCTTACAATCTCCTTGCCCTTCCCCCCTCACAACAAACACCCTGTGAGGTAGGTGGGGCTGAGAGAGCTCCGAAAAGCTGGGACTAGCCCAAGGTCACCCAGCTGGCGTGTGTAGGAGTGCACAGGCTAATCTGAATTCCCCAGAGAAGCCTCCACAGCTCAGGCGGCAGAGCTGGGAATCAAACCCGGTTCCTCCAGATTAGATACACGACCTCTTAACCTCCTACGCCACGGCTGCTCACTACTTAGCCTTGCAGACTCAGGGACTGCAAGGCTAAGTAGGTCTATTCAGTCTCCTCAGGGTCTGCTTAACGAGACTTACTGCCCAAAAGTGTTCTTAGGATTGTATAGTTAGAATTCCAAAATGAGGGTTAGAGCTTGTCATTAAATAATCAAATAGTATCGCCCTGGCCTGGGTAGCCCAGGCTAGCCGGATTTCATGAGATCTTAGAAGATAAACAGGGTCAACCTGGCTAGTAATCGGATGGGAGACCTCTCTGGAGCACCAGGGTCTTGAAGCAGAGGAGGGCAATGGCGAACCACTTGCGAAGGTTTCTTGCCTTGAAAACCCATAGGCCAGAGGTCAACTGTGTCTTGATGGCCAAAATTAAATTGCTTACAAGCACCACAGCAGACAGGAGTCACCTTTCACAGGCCCATTTTGTTGGCTGTCAATTGAAAGTCCTTAAAGGTAAACCTTAAAGAATAGCCGGGGAAAGCAATGGCAAACTACCCCACGAAAACGGCTTGCCGATGAAATCACTGCTTGCAGTGGTACCCCAGGGTTGGACACGACTGAAGGGGAAACTTTACCTTTACCTAAAGGTAAACAGGACAAGTTTTAGCTTGTCTGGGTTACCGCGTTTACTTCCATAGAGGCCATGGGGTAATACGAATATAAGCCAAACATTATTGTATTGATTTTCGCCACCAACTTGATCAGATTTGGCAGGCTTCAGCCGGGCACATTGTTCACAGGCCTTGTTCCATACAATATATTATGGGGTGGTAGAAAGTTACCTCAAATCATAACTGACTCATTGTGACCTGGTAGGGTTTTAAAAAACATACCATATATACTCGTGTATAAGTCGACCCGCATATAAGTCAAGGCACCTAATTTTACCACAAATACTGGGAAAACTTATTGACTCGCGTATAAGTCGAGGGTGGGAAATGCAGCAGCTGCTGGTAAATTTCAAAAACAAAAATAGATGCCAATAACATTACATCAATTGAGGCATCAGTAGGTTAAATGTTTTTGAACTTTAAAAGTACAAAAACCTTAGCTCAACCAGCAACCAAGCTAAAACACAAGAGTTAAAATCCTTCAAAACTGGATTCCTCATCATCATCTGTATGTCCAAATGTAACCCAACTTAGATTTTAAGAGGGATATTATCAGAAATGGAAAATCTACTATTAGCTTCCATTGTAAACAATGGGGGATGGGGCATCCCCTTTGGGGGTCAATAACTTTGGATCCCCTGACCCAAACTTCACCAAACCTGGCTGGTATCATAAAGAGACTCTCCTGATGAGACCAGCCAGGTTTGGTGAAGTTGGGTTCAGAGGGTCCAAAGTTATGGACCCTCAAAAGGGCAGCCCCATCTACTAATAGCTCCCATTGAAAACAATGGGGAATGGGGGCACCTCCTTTGGGGGTCCATAACTTTGGACCCCCTGAACCAAACTTTACCAAACTTGGCTGGTATCATCAGGAGAGTCTTCTGAGGGTACCCTGAAATTGTGGTGCCGCTAGCATAAAAACTGCGCCCCCTGCTGGCCGGCAAAGTAAAAAAACCCAAAAACGTTTAATGACCTGCATATAAGTCGAGGGGAGCTTTTTCAGCATTAAAAATGTGCTGAAAAATTCGACTTATACATGAATATATACGGTATTAGATGTTATAGCAACCATATTAGATGTTATAGCAACCATTCAAGAATGAGGAAGAGGGTTACAGCGCCATCTTAAACAGAGTTACACCCTTCCACACTAACTGACTTCCAAAAGGAATGGCACTGAGAGATTTGAGAAAGATGGAAAATATCTCATTATTCATTCATTAAGCTCTGTGCAAACACTGCTTACAAGATAATGACAAACAAGAGACACTCCTCAAAGCTGGATCCCCAACCAAGTTTTGACCTTTTCTGTTGGCAGAAACTGCAAATGTTCTGGGAAATCACCTGGCCTGGGTGTATGAGATTATCAGTCCATTTACACTCCTAAAAAGTAAACGATGTTTATTTTATTTGGATATCCTATCTCATTCCATTAGTGGTCATGGTACAAGCCAAAAATAAGCAAATACGGTTTTATTTTTTCGCCACCATCTTCCTCCAACTCATGACACCAGTCACAAATGTCAATTTCAGTTTTATAGGCAAAGTTTTGAAGAGCTAGATTATCTAAACAAACCAATCTCAAACATTCTTGTTACCTTTTTTCATTCAGGGCCTACATTTTCAGTCCCTGACTATGTTCCAAAATGGCCTGTAATTTATTCCAGGCCAACAGCCTCCCCCAGGAGAAGGAAACATCACTGGCTTGAGCCACCACTGAGCTCCCTCCTGTCCCCAAACCCTGCCCTCCTCAGGTTTCACCCCCAAATCCGGAATTTCCCAACCCAGAATTGGCAACTCTACTTGAATGAGCTAGAGAAATAACCATGATCAAAACATAATAAACCAAATTAATAAATACAACAGTAACTCCCTTCAACACATTGCCTCAGCTACAGGAAGGGATTCTGCATCTAAGACATTTTGACTAACTAGAGGAGGAGGAGTGCCAAAATTGGGGCCTTCTTACATTTATCCTGGTGGCCACCAAGTGCTTCTAGAAAGTAGGTGGGGCCAGACGGAACTTTAGTCCCACAGGGTTTCTCACTGACCACTGGAAAACTCATTGGCTGTGCAGATTTTTAAAAAATGTTTCAGCCACAGCTGCCACCACAACACAAGAATCTTCACGGAATGACTTCGGGTACATTGTGTTTCGGAACAAAATATTTCTAAACAATATGTTCCTTTTTAAAGGCATTCTGAAGCAGAGCTTCTGCCCGACATTGCAGAGTTGCTGTTAGTATCAGGAGTGACATCACTTCCTGACATTTTGTTGTTAGTTCCAGCTCCTGCGGAAGCCATTTTGTGGTTGCGCCCACCAACCTGTGCAAGAATTCTAAAGGTGCCTACAAGCTTAAAAGACTGGGAATCTCTGATCCAGAGTATCGAAGTAAAAATGAATCAAAATTTTCTTGGTGTTTCCTTTGTTATTTTAGCGCTATATTTTCAGAACCTACTGTGCTCAAAAAGAAGAAGAGTTGGATTTATATCCTTCCTTTCTCTCCTATAGGAGACTCAAAGGGGCTTATAAACTCCTTTCCCTTCTGTCCTCACAACAAACACCTTGTGAGGTAGGTGGGGCTGAGAGAGTTCAGAAGAACTGTGGCTAGCCCAAGGTCACCCAACTAGCATGTGTGGGAGTGTACAGGCTAATCTGAATTCCCCAGATAAGCCTCCACAGTTCAGGTGGCAGAGCGGCGAATCAAACTCGGTTCCTCCAGATTAGAGTACACCTGCTCTTAACCACTACGCCACTGCTGCTCCTCAAAAATGCCCCCCAAAATGCCAAAATGGCTGGTTTGGCCTATTAGTGGGAGCTGTATGAGAATAGTATATTCATGGAGGTTAGGATACACATGTCCCTGCTTCAATACTAGATAGTTCCTGTTCAGGCTAAGAGCAAGGAAATGACCATTGTTTTGTCTTATCTACACTTTGGCATTCATTGGCATGGATATACGGATGATCTTTATGTCAGCTTGTGAAGGTCTCTGATACAGAGAATGTCTGGTCATCCATCTAGTTTAAAACAACCTCTCCACAACTGAAAATCAGACTACTACACCCAGTGGTGGGATTCAAAAAATTTAACAGCCGGTTCCGGTGGTGGGATTCAAATAATTTAACAACTAGTTGTTTACAAGCACCATTTTAACAATCGGTTCTGCTGAAGTGGTGCGAACCTGCTGAATCCCACCACTGACTACACCCCTCATGGAAGTCATTATTTTTCGAGCAATGGAGAATCTTTACAACACCTAGGAAATAATTCAGACCGTTGTTGACCTACAGTTCCTCCTTTCTTTAGGGCTGCACTTGTGTTTGATTTGCCTCCGGAAAAACAGTGCTGAATATTTTCACTTGTGCTGGTCTCAGGAACCAGAATTTCCAGTAGAAACACAGGAAGGACCTCTTTCTGAGCCTGAAGCCTAGCAGGGCAGCCAGACACCTCTGAGCACTGGTAGCATGTTCTTCCCCTTTCACTGAGGCCCCAAAGCTTCATCAATAGAACGCAGGTCACCAGGGTTGAGTTGAACGAGTCACTCAACTCTATGGCCATTCTATGGCTGATTACGCACAGCAAGGTTCTTGCAACTTCAAAGAGAACTGACCAGGGAGTCTTTGTTTCGGGGCATGTTCGGCATTATTACCCACCACCCATTATTACCCACAGTGGGGCAGGCGTTACCGGGACAGAGCGAGGGGGGACTGCGCCCGGGGCACACTTGCGCCCTGCACCCGACACGCCCCCGTTCACCCCCGCCCTGGACCGCCCCAGAATGCCCCTGCCACGCCCCCAGAATGCTCTCGCCACACACCCACAGGGGCACGCACCCGATGCATCGTGCAACCCCCCCTGCCCCCTTGGCGCTACATTACTGGGTGTTACCCATCAGCTGGTTCTCTATTGCACATGCATGCTTTAATTTTTAATATAATATTTAATTTTTATCTTCAATCTTATCAATAGATTGAGATATCAATCTATCAATAGATTGGTATTTTGACAAAAAAAAGTCGAACTATTAAAGAAAGGTCTTGGATATGGCATCTGTACACTTAGCCCGAACACTAATTGTCTTTTATGGCAGGAAATGGCAGGAGTGGGGGGGAGTAATGGCGGTGCACAAACCGCAAAAGGACAACATGAACTGCTGTTTGTTGAGCTCCGTAGGTTTACGATCAATGTGCTGTAAACCCAAAAAGCGTCGACAGCCTTTTCCTAGTGTGATCTGGAATCACTGATTGCTTGTGTATAAAACTATGAGGCTGGAGGCGTCCCAATTTGTTGATTGGGTGTTTGGACTGATTGACTAGTCTTATTATTTTTACATTTTATTAGTATTAGTATGAATTTATCGATCTATCAATATGGTTATTTAATTTTTTGAAATCTAAAGATTTAAAGGTATGTAGGAGCGAGGAGGCCACCAGCATTAGAAATGATACGGCAGGACAGAAAGCAGCCGACAAGAAGCAGGAAATAGTCAGCAACAGAGTGGAGGGTGAGGGGGAAGCATGCAAAGCAGCAAGGGGGTGGGGGTAACACTAGTCAAGTTGGCTGCGGGCGGAGGGAGGAAGTCTGGAGCAGAGTTGTGTCCACTCTGGCAGCAAAGCAAAAGTGAAGCCTTTGACCAAACCCCAGTGCCAATCTCGTTCCTCTGTCTATTCTGGCAAGATTTCAAAAAGACCTAAACCTATAGGCTGTATTAATATATCTTCATTTTTCTATTTGCACTCCAGTGTGATACAAACTATGAGCTGCCAGCAACATCCTTCCGCTGCCTACATAGGTTCATCTGTGCACACAAAGTAAAAGGGATATAAATCTGACCCAAAAAAAAAAAAAGACAGCTTCCAAAAACTAGAGGCGGAACATTTAACTGTGCTGCGGAAGCTGAAAGCAACCGTCATGCAACCAAAATACGTCAAAGGGAATTTCCAGAGCGCAGGGCTGAATTAGTATTTGTGGGGAAATTTGATTGTGTCTGAGCAGAAAGGAAATGGTTAAGAGCAGGTGGACCCGAATCAGGAAAAACGGGTTTGATTCCCCTCTCCTCCACATGTGCAGCGGACTCTGATCTGGAGAGCCAGGTTTGATTCCCCACTCCAATACCAGAAGCCTGCTGGGTGGCCTTGGGCCAGTCACAGCTCTCTCAGAACTCTCTCAGCCCTACCTACCTCATAAGGTGTCTGCTGTGGGGAGGGGAAGGTAGACTCCTCCAAGGTAGAGAAAAGTGGGGTACACATCCAAACTTTGCTTCTCATTCTCACTCCCTGCAAGCGTTCAATTGGAACAGCAAAGTTAGAAAGCTTGTCTTGCCAGGTAGGATTGCTACTACCATGAAAGACAACTGTGTGCATCTTGTATAATTTGGAACTTTGCTCTGCCTGTTTTTCCAGGGTGAGAAATGCTACGGGTTCCACGTTCTAGCCACATAATGCATAATCTAACATGCAGCCCCGTAATAATGAATGATGCCCACTGAAAAGAACTCAAGATGGGAGGGGGGAAAATGAGAAGGGAAATCACAGCACGTTCCAATTTCCATGCTGCAAAAATAAAATGAAAGCCCGCCTGATAGAGACCAGTCCTTGCTCCTTGCATGTCCTTGTGGCTCGTCCTCTTGACGGCTATCCCATGCATGCCTTTGTGGTTCCAGCCCGTGCAACCCAATGCTTCCATTCTTTGCAGCCCATCCTCTGTCCCTTCACGGGCCACCTCTCCATGCCACAAACCGCCACAGGCACTTCGGGGGGCGCCTTCAGCCATCGGTTGTGCGCGCAGGGTCCTGCCCGGCCCAAGATGAAGGGAGGGTGGACCCACCGGCCAATGGCAGCGCGGGGAGCCGGCGGCGGCGGCTTTCATATGCAAATGAGAGTGCCCAGAAGGGCGGGGCTGAGCCGCGGAATTTAGGCAGCGGGACGCCGGGCTTGGGGTCACTCGCGCGGAGGGGCGGTTAGGGGGTGCGCGCGCAAAGCAGCCCGCGGCGCGCGAGGCGGTCCCTGGGGTCCGCGAGCGATGCTGCCGCGGGCGGCCGGCTGAATGACTCGCGCCGAGGGCTGCGGGGGGAGCGGGCCTGCCGTGAAAAACCCGGCGCTCGCGAGGGCGATGCTGCGCCCCAAGCCGCCCCACCTGCTGGCCGTGGCTCTCCTGGGGGGGCTGGGCACGCTGCTGGTCCTGCGCCAGGGCCTGTTCCCCTTCCCGGCCCCGAGGGTGCCCAGGTCCCCGGAGGGCCATCACCTGGCCCAGGTGTGCGAGGCTTTGACCCAGGAGCGGAAAGTCTTCGTGTGGGACAACCACCTGCGGACGTCCCGGAACGGCTCGGCGCCCTGCGGGGACTACGGGACCGCCAGCCACTACCTCCCGCGGGTGCTGTCGGCCGAGGAAGCCGCCTTCCCGCTGGCCTTCAGCATCACGCTCCACAAGGACTTCGCGACTTTCGAGAGGGTCTTCCGCGCCCTCTACGCGCCCCACAACGTGTACTGCGTCCACGTGGACGAGAAGGCGCCGGCCCGCTTCAAGCGAGAGGTGGCCCTGCTGCTGGAGTGCTTCCCCAACGCCTTCGTGGCCTCCAGAGCCGAGCCGGTGGTCTACGCCGGCATCTCCCGGCTCCAGGCTGACCTGCACTGCATGAAGGACCTCCTGAGGTTCTCCAGGCGGTGGAAGTACCTTCTCAACATGTGCGGCCAAGACTTCCCCTTGAGGACCAACAGGGAGATGGTCCGCCACCTGAAAGGCTTCAAGGGGAAGAACATCACCCCCGGCATCCTGCCTCCGAAGCACGCCGTCCACAGGACCAAGTACGTGTTCAAGGAGCACATGACTCGCGGCTCTTCCCATATGGTCAATACCGAGACCTTGAAGACACCTCCGCCCCACAACCTGACCATCTACTTTGGCTCCGCTTACGTGGCCCTCACCCGACCCTTCGTGGAGTTCCTCTTCCAAGACCAGCGGGCCCTGGATTTGCTGGAGTGGTCCAAAGACACCTACAGCCCCGATGAGCATTTCTGGGTGACGCTCAATAGGATACCAGGTATTCATTTATTGATCGATGCGTGTCTTTATCCCGCCTGACACCCAAAAGTCTCAGGGTGGGTTACGACATAAGGCTCATAAAAATCACAAAATCCGATGCGACCTAAAAACAATGCCACATGTAACAATAAAGCCAGTTTAAAGTTCATAAAACCTATTAAAAACTAGAAAAATACGTGATATTGCCAAAATACTTGAAAATGCATGATATTACCTAAAGGGGGAAACTATCTGTTCAGCCAAAGGCCAGGAAAAATAGATGCACCTTTACTAATTTTCTAAATGCATAAAGAAGTTGCTTAATGCGCCTCAAGGGGAAGCTTGTTCTACAATCTCTGGGCCACCACCAAAGAAGGTCTGTAGTGGCATCCAAATTCTATAGTCAGGATTACAGTTCTGATATCCTGGTCTCGACTGAGTCACAAGCTGAATCAGGTTGCACATTTTTTCCGCCTTTGTGCCTCTCCCGTTCTATTTCCCACCCTTTCATAGTAATAAATCACAGTACGGACAGTGCAGGAAATAGCTGCCGGGACAACTACGAAAAGGTTGCAGGTTGATTTTCTGTTACGATGAATCGATGTTTTCCTTCCACCTCCACGAATTCTCAATTATGTCATTATGAACTAATAAATAAACCAGATTTAGCTTGAAATCAACCCAACTGAGTTTAGTCCTTCACAGAACATTCTAGAGCAGGGCATCAAACGTGAAACATGGGGACCACATTTGGCCCCTTGAGAGAGCTGATCAGGCATGCAAGCCAGCTTTGGGGGGCGGGGGGGCTCAGCTGCCTCATAAGCAGTGGTGGGATTCAAAAATTTTAACAACAGGTTCCAATGGTGGTGGGGCCAATGGGGCGGGTGGAGCGTGACATGGTGGGGGTGTGGCCTGGGCATTCCAGGGGCGGGGCGTTCCAGAGCTGCGTGGGCAGTGCTGCGGCAGGGGTATAAATTTTAAAAAATAAAACATTCCCTTCTCACTGGACACAGTGTGTAACAGACTTCCCTCTGTGATACACCTCTGAAGATGCCAGCCACAGATGCAGGCGAAACGTTAGGAACAAGATCCACCAGACCACGGCCACACAGCCCGGAAAACCCACCACAACCAGTTGAATCCGGCCGTTAAAGCCTTCAACAATACAAGTTAATTTCCACTTTAATAGATAATTTCCACTACATGGGCTTCTGCCTACCAACTCTCTCTCCTAATTTTGTCATCACACCAACCCTATGAGGTAGGTTGTTAGCCTGAGAAACAGCTCCAAGTGGGTATTAAACATGTAAGTCTTTCACAAATCATCCCCAGTGATTTTTTTGCACCAGATCAGCTGAAATATTTTGTAAATTACCTGAAAATAGACTAACTGTCACTTTCTCTCGAGGGATCCATACTACCTTTCCCCACACCCATACCATACAGAATGTACCATATAAAGTTGCCATTTTCTCCTGATGAACTGATCTCTGTGCTTGGAAATCAGTTGCAATTCCAGGAGATCTCCAGCCACCACTTGGAGGTTGGAACAATATATGACTTGTACTCCTTAGTTATCTATGAATTTACTTTAAGAGACACAATATTGTAAAATCACATACGTGTACCTGCATAATTGTTTTAACTAAATGGCTTATGCAACTCCATTTAATAGCATAATATAAAAAACTACTAATTAAAATGTTGCAGGTTCAATTGTCCATGGCTGAATGCATTCTAGCATCTATGAGATTAATTTGTAAACTTCACATTCTTAATCTCTAAGATATATAAATTGCTGCTTGTGTGCTGTTTGTATAATGCAGTTTTAAAGTGCTAAATTTCTTCCCCACTCCACCACCACCCCTTGGCTCCATCCCATTCCCACCCCTTTCGCCAGTTTTCAAGCCCACCCCCCTCCCTCATGAGGCAGAACTTGCCTCTAAATAACTGAAAGTAGGTCATATTTTCTTTTAAAACCTACCTCCACAATTTTCAGACCTATCTCACCACCATTACTGCAGCCATTTTTGTTAAGGGCGGAAGCTATTTGGGGTTTTACTTGGCTATTACTGTAGCCATTTTTGTTAAGGGCAAAAGCTATCTGCTGCAGAAAAGAGACTTAAGTTAGGGATTGTCTGCCAATTCCTTTCTCGCTCTGAAATGAAGGTAAGTGTGTGGGGGGTGGGTGCTGTAGGGGATGGAGGGTGCCATAGGGGGCAGGGGGGCTCTGGGGGGCGATTTTGCATCCCCCACTTGACAAGATTTGTTGTACCCAGGGACAGAGATTGCCCCCTTGTCCCTAGTGGAGTTAATCATTAACAACCAGTTCTCGACCGGTTCTACTGAATAGGTGCGAATAGGCTGCATCCCACCTCTGCTCATAAGCCCTCTCAAGCTGCCCTCTCTCTCCTCCTCCTCTCCCCGCCCCCCCATGCCAATCTGGGCTGAGGAGCCTGCTGGGCTCTCACCAGTCAAGGCATTCCAGTCCCAGCCCGACCAAGTCACGTTTATACTATATCCCGACCTTGAAACAAATGAGTTTGTTATCCCTAATCTAGAGTAATTGTAATAATCATGGCTTAAAAGGACTCTTCCTCTTAAGGAGTGATCACTGCCTTAAAAGAAGGAAACTGTAGGACAGCTTTCATAACAAAGTAAGCGGTGGGGTTACTCCATGGAATCAGCACCGGTTGATTTATCCATTGGTAATCCAATGCTGTGGGTGGGCAATGAGACAAGTTAACTTTGTGGATGTCGCCAAATTGTTTAGGGGAAGGAAAACCCAAGCAGGACCGGACAACTGAATGTGGTTTACAGTGCAGTTGTAAATAGGGTTACGCCAGTCTAAGCCCGTTGAAATAAACGGGCTTAGACCGGAGTACCTTTTCTCAGGATCCTGCTGTTAGAGTAAGTCAAGGTCAAGTGATGGAGTGAAAATCCTGTGTTGTATCTATGCAGAGATTGATCTGGCTGTTACAAAGCAGGAAAGAGATTTAGGGGTGGAGGGCATGGCTGGCTCCCTGACCTGGATAGCCCCATGCTAGCCTGATCTTGTCAGATCTGAGAAGTCAAGCAGGGTTGGCTCTGGTTAGTATTTGGAAGGGCAATTTCCAAGGAGTAATGGGTCCTGATGTGGAGGGGGGCAATGGCAAACCACCTCTGAACCACTGTTGCCTTATGGGAATGCCCTAAGTCTGTGTCTTAATGGCGCTTGCAAAAAAATTGTCTGGCTCAGTGAAAGTGCCATTCAGGGTATATAGCAGTAGAAGAATCACATTTTATAGCAGGGATTTGAACGAGAACAGAATGGCATCCTGGCATCTTAAGGGCAGCCGCATTCAGAGTACTAGGTAAACTGTTGGATGTTTCATCTTTCAGAAATAGTGGTGAAAGGTTAAAAAAGGAACAGCCCAAATGATCACATGAACACATTATCTACAAGGAAATGATCTGCGGACCTTCTTATGTAGAAACAAAAGGTGATTAACTGGAAACATGGTCGATGTTTATGCAAAAATACCTACCATAAAGAGGGTGGAGTGAGAGATTTCTGTTCTATCTCATTTAAACTCCAGTTCACCCAAAGAAAGCGTTTGGCAGTCGCTCCAGCACAGATGAGAAAAAGTACATCAAACAAAATTCAGTCAGCTTGTTCAATTTGGTGTTTGAATATGTGGGAAAACATCGATTTAGATGGCTTACAAGGGGGAGTGGACAAATGTGTATCATTTATTTCAGCAGCTCTTCAATAGGTGACTAACTGCAAACCAAAGTGTGGGCTAAAAGGGCTTTAGAACTGGCGTCACTCCCGCATCTAACGCTGCCATAAGTGGAATCTGCTACGCAGCTGCAGGGCCAGTTATCCAGTATTGGTTTGCTGCACAGCCACACGATGGCTGGGCATCGTCCTAAACCTCTGCACCGGTACTTTTCCAGCACAGAACCCCACACTGTGGTCAATGGGGTCATTCCCAAGGGTGGAACCAACTTTAGTCAGATTCAGGTGGGTTTTTATCATGAGCCAATCCCTGGACACTGACGACTCTGCTGCAGGGCCTGAAGATGTGGTGGAGCCAAAGAGGTGCAGGCAGCAGAGACAGCCCCAAGCCCTTCCTTCCAAGCCAAGGTAGAGCCTGATGCCTTGCAGCTGGGAGAGCCATCAGGAATCTCAGAGGAGCCCAGTAGCGAGCCAGCTGCATGAAGGAGGCAGAGGCCACAATTACAGGATAAAAGAAGTGCTCGCATTGCTGCTAGGTAGGGCAGAAGGTTCTGCAAAATGGAGGCATCTGAGGAGGACTCAGTCCTTTAGGGATCCCAGCCTCAGTAACCAGAATTCCCTGTATAAACCCTGCCTTGGGTTTGGCTCTGTCTGGGTGCACCGAGTGTACTCCGTGGTGTGCCCCACATGCCTGGTCTCCCTCTGACCTCCGACTTTCCTCCTGCCTGCCTGATCTCTTGCCTGTGTCTTGACTTTGGACTGCCTTGACCATGCCTGGGTCTGCTGCCTGCCCTGACTCTAGGTCTCCCAGCCTGGTTGACCACACCTCACATGCTGCCTGCTGTGACTCTAGGTCTCCCAGCCACATTCCTTCTCCTGCCTACCCGCAGCACAGCTTTCAGCCTGGGAACGCCCTCTTTTGATGGCATTCTTGTGCCATCAAAAAAGCCGGTGCAGCCCATTGAGTTGTATGGGGGGGTTGCAGCACAGCTGGGGATTTTTTTGCTGTTTTTGTGCTTGCTGTGCCACCTAAAATCTCTCTGGAAGAGGCAGGGCTGCACCACAGTGGTGCCATCTCTGGCTGCCATGCAGCTAACCCCCCCCCCCCTTTGGATTGGGCTGCCTACTGAACCTCTGTGTTAAAAGACAGTGTACCTCCAATTACATGCCTTCCTGAGCTTCATAGAACAACTGAGTGGCTACCAGTAGAAACCAGAGGGAGAACTGATTTGGTGCTACAAGGATTAAAGTGAAGTTTGTTTATGCTACTTTTTCATGTGAACAAGGAAGAGACAGTCAACTTCTGCTGAAGTTTACACTTCAGATTGTTTAACCTGGAATTGTAAATTTTGATTGACATGCGTAATGGTTTGTGAAGACAATTTTGCAGACTGCTCTTGTGAGCCATTAACACACACACACACACACACACACACACACACACACACACACACCCCGCCCGGCAAAAAAACCCCAAGAGCAGTTGTTCTATCATTGTTTCCTTTAGCAAGGAAAACAAGGGAATCATGCCACATATGCCAACTTCAAGTTGCTAAGAAGGTTTCATTGCCATCTCTTCAGAGTCCTGCTCAAGGGAACTTAAAATTTAAAAAGAACATTAGTGATATAGAAACAACAAGTCATTAAAACAGCATAAAGCTGCCCATAAAACAGACCACAGATCATTTTAAAAAGCCGGAACAATAAAACCCATAGTTAAAAGCCTGAGTCGAAAGATGAATTTTGGCCTGGTTCCTAAAAGACTATTAAGCAGATACCAGGCTGGCTCCAGGGGCAGAGCGTTTCAATTGCAAGGGGCCACCATTAAGAAACACACCAGAGAGAGAGAATGTTACCAGTGAACCCACAGAATTTATTAGACATATATTCTATTGAACCCTAACCCTGTGTGGGTGGGTGTTAGTACTAATTAAATATTTGTTTAGGCCTTTAAGCCCCCTATTAAGCAAGATCAAGCCTTTGCCTGGAAGAATGCAATTGTGTAAACCTTTAAAGAAGTAGGCTTAGAAATAAGGATGCTACTTAAATAACTCCTTCCTTGTCTTTATTTTTTATATATGTACCTTTAGATAGGTTGTAGATTCCTCGATTGATATTGCTTTGCTTGCTACCCATGTGTGTATGTAGTAAAAATGTATTACTGGTGTTATCCGCCCCCCCTTGCCCCCCCAGAGGTAGGATCCAACAGGTTCTCACAGGTTCCCAAGAGTAGGTTACTAATTATTTGTGTGTGCCAAGAGGGGGTTACTAATTGGTGATTTTGCCACGTGATCTTTGCCTTAGTTATGCCCCTCCTCTCAGCAGTAGTGCGCGCAGGGAATCTTGAAGCAGCTCCAGTGCAGGTGGTTCACCCGGCTAAGTGCGTGGTGCCCTCTTGCGCTGCATGCGCAGGCATTCGCTTTCCACACAACAAGGACCGGCGCAGCGGATGCGTCCTTGCCACAGCCCCACCCAGGAATGCCCCACCCCGGAATCCCCCACCACGCCCCCATTGTGCCCCGCCCAGCCGCATTGGCGCTACGCCACAGTTTGAATCCCACCACCATGGGAACCTGTTACTAAAATTTTTGGATCCCACCACTGCCCCCCCCTCCCCAATATATAAGCATGTTGTTATAAGGTTAAGAGAGTCTATAGAGTTACATTAAGTAATAGACAAGAAAAGAAATGTATTAGAAATATTCCTTTTACTTTATTATATTAGTAGAATAAGTTCCATAGGATTATAATATTTAGTTTGGGTAATATTAAGGTCTCCAGGAAGTAAGTTAGAAGATGCAAAGTGAGCCAACACCCTTCAGCAATCAAGAAGATCCATCAACATACACAAAAGACTTGTTCTTACAAGTGATAGGAGGAAGGTGTGCCATGGCCATTGGAGACAGCATCCTATATTTCTTATTGGACAATTTGAACCTTCACTGAAGAGGATCTCAAAACCCATTGGACTGTTGGATTTTCCACTTCTAGGATCTCAAGATTCATTGGCAGCCTTTTCTTCTGGGACTTAATCCCATCAGCAAAAACAAAAGACTGTCTTCCTGCTCTTTGTTTTAGATTGTCTGTATTATGTAGCAGGGGACTGCCCCCTTTCCCTCTGATTGGGTGAAAAACTGTATAAAAGGGGCTGCGTTTCACTCTGTAGAAGGCAGTCTGGCCTGGAAAGAGCTTGAAATCACAATAAAGAACCTCTGCTCTGAAGGCAGCCTGCTCCTGCATCTGCTCACTGCCACCAAAGCTGAAATCACTATCGCTCATTGCCGCCAAAGCTGAAATCACTCTGAAATCACTTTCTAGTTACCCCTGGCAGTGGGTAACAAGAAGGTATAGAATTCTACAGAATTCAGAAGTATCCAGAAAAGGATGCTGTGAGATCTGCAACCCTACAGCAAGACCAAAGATTTGTATTCTCCTAACTCTGATAACTTATTTACCATGTACGTGCTCTAGTTTAACCTTTAGGAAGAAAGTTTCTTTCGTGTAAGAAAACGAGCTTTGCCTCAGATTCCACCCACACACTTAGTATTGTTCATCCACGCTAAGGGCCCGCACACACAGGGGGAGCTAAAGTAATTGGAAGCTCTGCCCTTCATACTTGCTCAGAGGCAACCTCGCCAGGGTACCTCAAGGTGTTGATTCCTTGAGAGGCTGGCTTTTATATCTTGGGGTGGTGGCAATGAAGAGCAAACATGCTTTACATACAGGTGAACATGCAATATGTATGTGAGAACACGCAGACTCAGGGTGGGATTGTGACCGTACTCACCATCCTTTCTTTCAGGGGACGCTTATTTTAAATGAAGGAACTGAATGGTCTACTGGGGACTCAAACTTTTTAAAGGCACCAAACGTTATTTTATAGAAATGAGAAGTTTGTAATCCTAGCTTTCACTTCCTGTGATTGATATGTATGCTTTTGCTCCTGTTAGAGATATGCACCAGCCTTTAGCAAAGAGCTTGTCTAACGAAAAGCAGAACCACCCTCAAATTGAAGCACAGTTTTAACAAATCTGCCACAGCAACAACTTCCACAAAGTTAATGATAGTATCCAAAGTCGAGGCCCGGTTCAGTGTTTGTAGGGAGGAGCCTCACAGGTGTTAGACAGCAGATTGAAGGTATAAATCAGGAGGTGACAGTCCCATTGCTTCTATTCCAGCCTGCCTCTCAGTGGTTGCTTATAACCTGCAACCTCCGGTCATTCTGTCACAGGTGCAAACCATAACAGTATAACAGAGCATCTAACTCGTTGCAATCTCCCTAACCCGGATCATAGAATCATAGAGTATGAAGGGGCCATCTAGTCCAACCCCTGCTGAATGCAGAATTAATCTAGAGCAGGGGGGTCTAACTCTGGCCTTCCAGATGTTCGTGGACTACGATTCCAGGGGTCAAAGGCCAGAGCTAGACACCCTAGTCTACAGTATCCCTGAAGAGCATTGGTCCAGCCGCTGCTTGAAGACTGCCAGTGAGGGGGAGGGAGCTCACCTTCCCCGGCAACTGATTTCCCCGCTATATTACTCTTACCCAGTCATTTCGGTGTCTGGCCTGCACGTTCCTCCTACCCCAGCTTCTCCAATGTTCTGTGGGCTCAGGTGATGATTGAGGGGGTATTACACTGAGATAAGAATTTTGACTATGTTGTTAAGATATGAGTTCCGGCTAGGTGTGATGAGAATGTGCAGACGAGAGAATCGTCTGAGGATTATGTATTTAATTATTGTGATGCCAGTAACATTTATGTGGAGTAAATGAGAGTTTGGTAGGCACCTTGAGTGTCCAGCTAAGATTTTTTTAAGCTATTCAGAATTAATTGACTGCCAGCTGACTGCCAGCTGTCAGGTGCAAGGTGGTTTATGTCTGTGTCTTCTGTGACACCTCCCTTTTGCTTCAATGTGGTGGGCCGCTTTCTGCTGCCAGCCTCAAACCCAAGGACTGCAATAGTGATACACTGGCTTTGGGCTGAAGCTCTCCTCCAGAAAGTGTAGGAATCCCTTTCTCTGGCAGAGCACCTGTTGTTAGTTTGGTTCAAGCACTGGGCCTGCTAGAACCACCTCCTCCTCACATGAGGAGGCTTCTTCATCCCCCATCACCTGGGTGCCCCAGGACGGGTAGGAGAAGAAGAGTTTGGATTTATATCCCCTCCCTTCTCTCCTGTAAGGAGACTCAAAGGGTCTTACAATCTCCTTTCCCTTCCCCCCTAACAACAAACACCCTGTGAGGTGGGTGAGGCTGAGAGAGCTCCGAAAAGCTGTGCCAAGCCCAAGGTCACCCAGCTGGCATGTGGAGGAGTGCACAAGCTAATGTGTTTCCCCAGATAAGCCTCAAGCGGCAGAGTGGGGGATCAAACCCAGTTCTCCAGATTAAAGTGCACCTGCTCTTAACCACTACACCACGCAGATACATGAGTTTGCTAGCGTCTGTTACATGAGTTTGCTAGAGCTCATTCCCTGAAGAGGTTAAACAGGCAAGTTAGGGGTGTTCTTAAGAACTAAGAGGGTTGTTGTTGTTTTTGAGAAAGTTAACATTTTCAGAAAGAAGTGCTGATGAATGCAATATGGCTGGTTCCAAACTAATTCCACACAGAGAGAGCCACCACTCCGCTGACATCCTGTCTTTGTGCAGCATGAAGTGTGTGTCAGCAGAAAGGTGGCCTCCCCATCGGCTTCTCTTTCTGCTCCAAAGCAGGGAAGGACATCGTTTTGAATTTGGATATTGCTTGTGGTAGGAAACCACCTGTCCAAAATAGCATGTGACACAGAACAGAGAACAATTTTTTCAACTGGACTGTGTGCCCAGTGCTGCTTTAACCAGCAGTTTGACAGACTTGTGACCCCAAATTCAGAATGTTTTTACTGCAGCTTGCAGAAGCTGCAGCAAAATCTGGGAAGACCACATGTGATTTTGTCCCTCTCCGAGGCTTGGGACAAAATATTTCCCTTTCTTGGGAGAGCTGATTGCCGTAAGCCTCCGAAGCATTGATGAGGTGGGGCGTTTATCCGGATGCTGAACAGCTCTGCAGTTTATTATTGACCCCTGTATTATGGTCTAGAGTTGACTTATGTTCATATGACTGTATATGAAAGATTCATTGATGTATTCTTATGATACAGTTAGGTTGTCTGGAAGCAGTTTGGTAAACAGTACAAGACTATGATGAGATACGGATTCTGTGTACTTCGTTACAACATTGAGACACTTTGTGTTTTTATTAGGGTTTTGAAGATAGATTTTTTTTGTACCACAAGACACTTTCAGTGTAGTTGTGCTTTATTTGCTTTTCTTCTGGTACCCTGACACACACACATACACCCCTCCCACGAGTGTTTGCTGACAGGCAAATATGGTTTGACAGATCCTTTCAGTTATCTCCTGGGTCATCCTTGATCTTCAATGACTATGACAATAAAATAATAATATTAATTATATGGTCTGTGCTTGACACCTAGCAAACAAAGGATATCTAAAACCATCACACAGCCTGTCCCCCCCCGCCCGATCTTGTGGATTTGCTTCCTGTTTTCACTCTGTCATCTGACTTCAATGATCAGCGCTGAGCTTCCATTGAAACAAGGGAGATGATAGTGCAGTTACACCTGCCAAACATGCTCATCCTTGAAAGAGTTACTGAAGCGAAATTCGAACACAGCTCCAGAGTCACCTGGGCTGCATCCACACATCATTGGGTATCTGCACTAGTGTCGCACTATAGCAGTCATTTGCACCTGGCTTTTCCTCTATGAGGAAGACAGAATCCTAGAAGTGAATGGTTTCTATGATGTATTCTGGCAGGGCAATATCCAGAAGAGGTGTGGATGTACCCCAGCCATGGCTAGATGCTACAGTTTTTAGGGAAAGTGTTGGGGTTTTTAGTCATTCCCCTGATGAGCAATGCGGAAAGGGAATTCCGGCATTCTAGCTAAAGCTTTGACGTATGCTGGCAATGTTTAGTAACTCACCGTAATCCAGATGCCAGCCCTTCCCTTTCCTCCACCTCGGAACCTCCCCGAGGGCATAGCTGAGTCAGGGGCTGTCTAAAGTGAACATACCTGTTGCCAGGGGGCAGGGAATGTTCTCATCTCTCTTTTAAACTACACCCTTTGGGCAACAAAGGAGGCCTCCATATGGGATCTTACAAAAGCCACCCAAGCTGGAAATACCGGTCAGCCTTCTCCTGAGCGGCTTCTTTCCCTCCTTTCCATTGCTATGGGCAATTTCAGAGTGTTTCCAAAGAACTGATACCACCAGTGGGTAAAAAAGTACTCCAGAAAAATGAAACATCCTGATATTTACGTGTTTTTAATTATCTTTATCTTACCTTTTTTTTCCATTCCCGAAAGCTACTGTGGGGAGGAATCATGGCCAGATAGAAGAAAAGTAGTCTTAGTAATGTCTAACCTACCTTACAGGGTTGTTGTAAGGGTAAACTGGAGAAGGGGAGGCTCATCTACACTGCCATCAGTATCTCGGGGAAAGGATGTGGCAAAAATATAGCTAGTAGACCTTTCAGGAAGCATCTTAATTATTTGATTTCAGTTGGATTTCAAGAGATGTCAACCCCATCATCTTGGTCCTGAGTCAGAGTTCTGTCTCAGCCTGGCAATAGCATCCCACTTGTGAGCCATAAAGGTAGGGCCCAGCTCAAAACCTGCCAATTCACGTAAGGCATATAGCTAAAAGTGGCAGAAGAGGAAAACAATTCTGAGGACTTTTTGTTGTTGTTGAAGGAGTGGGGAAACTGCCCCAGAAGCATTCCTTTCCCTCAGCATAGCCAGCTTTTCTCTGGTCAGCCACACACCATCTAAGCCCATACGTGCTCTAAATTCATGAATCTGTGATACCAGCTGTACCACCAAATCGCCAAGTCGGTGAGGAGTTAGGTTTGTTACCCAAACAGGAATGGCTCCCCTTGTGAGCTCATTGCCCGAATAGGTACATACGGGTACTCCCTTCCAGTGATCCTGATGCAGTGTTTCCCAACCCTGACCCTGACCTCACTCTTCATATCTCAGGGTACCCCTGCCGCCACCCTTCACCTTTCCCTCCCATTGCCCCTGCTTGCCACACCCCCACCTTCCCCTCCCAGGGTGAAGGGTAGCACTGGGGATGGGGTGGCTGCTGACCTTGTGGCAGGCCCTGCCCCATGGGCCAGCTCCATGTCCTTGCTGGCGCCGGTGGGAGACACCACAAAAATGAGGGGGGGCGGTAGTGTTGCCGCAGTACCCCTGGTACATGCTCACGGCACCCCAGGGTACCAGGGAACCCTGGTTGAGAATGGCAGTCCTGATGACTTGTGAGCTGTCTTTCTTCCTTACATAAAAATACATGAAACCATTTTTTTAAAATCACTTCTGTAATCAAGTGCAGTTCTAAATAAAACTATCTTCAGCTGGCTCCTACAGATCAAAAACAAGGGGCCAGGGACCCCCCTCCTTGGGGAGGTTGTTCTATAAACACTACTGGGCCCACTACTGAAAAGGCCCTCCAAGATGCCTGTTCTCAGGTATAAAATGCCTTATCATAGATGTAGGACACAATACATCCCGTCGATCCCCTGAAGCTGACCCCGCAATACCAGGGAACCCCCAAAATAATTCAACAGGTAATAAAAGTAAATCAGAAATGCATGCCAGAATACACTATGTTCATTTATGATTAGGTGGCCCAGCTTCTTCTGAACTGTTCAGATTTTTAAGAAACTTGCTGCTGAAGAAAAGTGGATCTAATTGAGCTTGGTGCCAAAAATGTAATTAAACACATGAGACACTCCCCCACCCCCCCACCCCCAGCTTATCAGGGCAGAGAACTGAGTGCCGTCAATGATTTGTCATTTCTATACCATTGTTCAAATGGATAAACTAAATTTTTCTGTCCTTCCAGCCCTGTAAAGTAGACCTTTGTGTTCCTCATTTTGCACAAGAAGCTCCAAGGAATAATCTTTTCTGAGATCACTTTGGACCCGTTCAGATGAACCTAGTAGTTGTGTGAAGGAAGCTTTAATGTGAACCTTGTGACTACCCGGCAGTCTGTACATGTGGGGAGACCTCAGTAAGTGAAATGCTGATCTTGGTGAAAGTCTAGTGTTTCCACGTAGTAGAGTAGACGGACAACTTCTCATACAGCGTCAGCTTTGTTTGGATTTAAAAGAACTGCTGTGCAAACAAGAGACCCTATGGATTCATGCAGCCTTCCGAAAGGGCAATTTGTGAAACCGTAAATCAAGGTTTGCCGTCAAATTTGTGAGGGGCTGTAGCCAGCGGTAGTTGCCTGTGCATCATGCCCCCTGCCCACTGGTATTCCGTTGGTCAGAGAACCTGAGTTTCCTACCTTGATTATTGTAGAAGTATTGCAAATCAAGTTGCCGGATCAGGCAGACTGAACAAGACCCTGCCTTAAGGTTTTTTGCTGAACCCTTTCTCCATCCAAAGAGTCGAAGGCTACAGCCAGCTCAACCAAAGCAGCATACAAGGCGTAGGAGGTTAAGAGCTCGTGTGTCTAATCTGGAGGAACCGGGTTTGATTCCCAGCTCTGCCGCCTGAGGTGTGGAGGCTTGTCTGGGGAATTCGGATTAGCCTGTGCACTCCCACACACGCCAGCTGGGTGACCTTGGGCTAGTCACAGCTTCTCGGAGCTCTCGCAGCCCCACCTACCTCACAGGGTGTTTGTTGTGAGGGGGGAAGGGCAAGGAGATTGTAAGCCCCTTTGAGTCTCCTGCAGGAGAGAAAGGGGGATATAAATCCAAACTACTACTACTACTCCTTTTCTTCTTCTTCTTCTTCTTCTTCTTCTTCTTCTTCTTCTTCTTCTTCTTCTTCATGAGGTCCTTCATTGCCAAAGAGGCCAAAGGACAGAGGGTTTATGCCCTTTCTTAACTCCTAACTGACAGGGATGTAGTACCTTGTTATCATTAGCCCAGACCTCAAGTTTAAGCTTCAGAAATTTGCCTTACAGTTTGGAGGCTACTGGGAAAAGGCTAATTGGTCTATAATTCTCTGGATCAGCCTTCTTATAAATAGGAGCTATGCTGGATGTCCTGCCTGTGTTGTTAATTTGTGTGAAAAGTCTCTCTAGTTGTTGTTTTTCCCCCTGTTTTGCCATGTTTATGGGATTGTATATCTGTGTAAGGGAAGACTGAGGGCTCGTGGCCAATACAGTAAACATTTTGCTTGCATGCAGAGAAAACCTTTGGAAGCTTCTGGGTAGACAGACAGTGTTGCTGCTAATAGCCCATCTTACCAATGCAGTCCACGGAGTTCTTGTCCCCACGTTGTCATCTGGATGCTTCGTGCTTTACTGACACATCTCTACACAGTAAAAATCAAATATGGAAATTTTGTGTGTGTGCAACCTGTCAGCGCTGGCAAGTGTGCTTGTTTCCGTCTGTTAACACTAAGCTGTAGGAAAACGTATCCCATCTGCTTCCGCCAAAGGAAGGAAATATTCTAACTTTGTTGTGGCAAATTGTACTAAAGCCTGTCAGTTGCTGTTGTGTGACTGACCCTCCCCACTCCCTTTCAGGCCAAAACACTGCTTTTTAACATTCAGCACAGCCCCTTTGATAAACTTTTTTTAACCACAGGTTTTCCCGGACTCGCTGCAGAGCTGAGGGGACTGTTTTGGTCCTAGGCTAAGGAGTAAAGGGCACATTTCAATCACTTTGCTGAAGCCAAGCAGGGCTAGATTTGATCAGGATTGCCAGTCGCCTGGAGACAAATGTCATAAGGACATAAGAAGAGCCCTGCTGGATCAGACTAGCATTCCATCTAACTCCGCGCCCTGTCTCACACAGTGGCCAACTAGTCATTCTGGAGGGCCAACAATAGGGCCTAGACTAGAGGCATAGCCCCCCACCCCACCCTGGTTATTGCCTCCTGGCACTGGGATTCAGAGAATGACGGCCAAATGCTCTTTAATAGAGGCTTAACGGGGTGTCAATTACTAGGTGATATTATTTGCCTCTATGGCATGAAAGGCTTCAGCTGCCCATTTCTATATATGAAGCCTCAGTTGAAGGGATGTGACAAGCTATCTCCAGGCCTGTTGGCATCCCTGGTGCCTGAATGGAAATCCACCTGAGACTCTGGTCTATCTCACCTTGAGCTCCCTGGAGAAAAAAAATACAATATAACAGAATGAAATGAATTTCATCAAATGGTCTGTCTATAAAATATTATGTGCATTGCATGTATTAGAATCATAGAGTTGAAAAAGACCCCTAGGGCCATCGTCCAACTCCCCGCCATGCAGGCACACAGAATCAAAGCACTCCTGACAGATGGCCGTCCAGCTATAATTTTGTCTATTCCTTTTCATTAAAATGTCCAAGGGGGCTAACAATAAACATAACAAGGAGAAAGTCTCATGTCAAGAAAAGCTTCACCTGTTTGATTTCATTGTGTTGGGCTGCAGTTAAACACCCAGGAGTAGAGCTAGTTAAAAGAAGGAAGCAACCCCAGTTCTGAGCAGTTCAGAGCATCCTCTTGCATGATTGGTCAGCCGAGATTAAGAGAAAGATTTGCGAGAAAACAATGCCTGGCTTTTGGATGCAAAACTGTTGCTATCGCTGGTGATTCGGGAATTAACTTTTACAACATTTTTTTCTGCCTTCTGCTGATTTCCATGAAATCCAAGGATTGCAGGTGACATCTGTGGTCATGAATAGGGCCTGAGGATCATCTGCTTTGCACCCTGAATGTCCTGGGTTTCATCCCAGCATCTCCAGTTAGAAGGAACAGATAGCAAGTGCTGGGAAACACCTGTACCTGCAACTCTGCAGAGCCTCTGTCCTTTAGAGCAGACAGTAATGGCCTTGGTGGACCAACGGTCTGAATCAATCTAAGCCAGTTTCATGAGTTCACGTGTCTTTGCAAACAAAATCAACAGTGAGATGGTCCACAGGGTGATGGATCCAGTCTTCAGCATCTGACGTGTTCAAGATAAACTCGTGGCTTTCTGAGAAAGGCTGATGTTTGTCTTGTTTTCTTTTCACACAATAGGTGTCCCTGGTTCGATGCCGAATGGTTCATGGGAAGGTGACTTGAGAGCTGTTAAGTGGAGCAATATGGAAAGCACTCACGGAGGGTGTCACGGTAAAGGACATACTTTCATTGTTTCTAACATCCTTTTGTTGTTTCTTGTACTCTGTAGAAGATCCCACGTGCTGAAATCTTATTTTCCTGTTCTATGTTATGGAAATATTTAAAAGATTCCTGAACCTAAAGCTGTGATGGCGAACCTTTTCGAGACCGAGTGTCCAAATTGCAACCGAAAACCCACTTATTCATCGCAAAGTGCCAACACAGCAATTTAACCTGAATACTGAGGTTTCAGTTTAGAAAAAACGATTGCCTCCAAGATGTGCATTACTAGGGAGTAAGCTTGGTGAAGCAACCATGCAATGTTTCGAACGGGTGAATCATGACCCTAGGAGGGTTTACTCAGAAGCAAGCCCCATTGCCAGCAATCAATCTTACTCCTAGGTAAAGGATCATGCTTTAGTTCTTCTCATGAAAATCAGTGGGGTTTAACAGCGCTTAACAGGGTTATCTACCCTGCTTCCCCAAAACTAGGTCTTAGGTTTAATGGTAATAATCTCCCTGAAATAATTACACTATTATCACGCTGGGGGCCTGGCGGGGGAAGGGGGAGGGGTGTGTGGGGGAAGAGGAAGTAAAACTTTCACTTTCCAAAACACAATAAACCCCTCACCACAAAATAGAAGTGAAAAGGCAGTAAAGGAAGGCAATCCTAAGCAAGAATGCTTTGGAATGGGTGGGATAACTTCAGGAAAGTTAAATTGGTGGAGCAGCCACCTGATCTGCGGTTTTTCCTTCACATGTCATCACAGCACTTGACTTCCCACAAAAAGGCAACAGGAACAGCAAAATAAAAGCAGTTCTAGCAAAGACTTTGGTGTGCTTTTAAAAAAATCCTAAATGCATCTTGGCTCCTCCAGTCTAGGCTTGATCTGCCCAGGCGATTGGCAAAAAACTTGGGTCTGAGCATTTCCCGGCACACATTTTGTTTGTTCAACCCCTTGAGCAGCAGTAGCCAGCCTGCTCTAACCTCCAGCAAGTCCTGAACGTACCACTCTGCGCCTCCGTAGCATCTCCTCTGCCTCTGCCCCCCCCTTGGGCAGCAGCCACCCGGAGCACAGGCACCAGACCCACCAGCTGAGTCCTCCCTGCTTGCCATGGTGTGTGCACGTCATGCCCAGCAGCCCAGACCAGCCTAGACGGGTGTGTGCGGTGGTGATCCCCCCCCCACATGACGAACTCTGTGCGTGCGTGCCCACAGAGAGGGCTCTGAGTGCCACCTCTGGCACGCATGCCATAGGTTTTCCACCACTGGCCTAAAGTATCCTGGCCCAAAAGCTATTGGCCCATATCTTTACCTGGCATTTTACACTCCTGAGGAGTCAGCCAGATGCTAACATTAAAGATAAAATTTTATTTAATTTTCAGTCTTTTCAACCATAGGTTGGTTGGATTATAGATAAAATGAAAACGAGGTAATACAATAAAACAATAAATAGTAAAATCATTTTAAAATGTGCAAAAAAATCTGGCCGTAGCCTGCTCAGATTGCTGGAAAATAACCATTTCAAAATAATGTAATCACTCCCGCACAAGACAGCAGAGTTAATAAGAGATCCCAATATACCATGCCTAGTTTCTGTCAATAGAGGACAGTGTAACAGTCCATGTGAGATGATCTCAAGAGTTCCAGTCCACAGTTTCTTTCAGTCCATCCCTTTAAGCCTTCCTGTGAGACGTTAACATCTTTCTGTGCAGTCTGTTGCTAAAAGAGGAATTGTTCTCCTCTTGCTCCACCATTCCTGTCTGAAAGTATATTTGAAGTATTTGTGCAATTGTGTGTGAGACAGAGCAGGAGCGCAAGATGGAAGCAACAGGACAGAGTATTAAATTTGCTCTGCTTACAAGGATAAATCCGTATGTTCACTGAACTTTTAAGAATCCAAAGAACGATTGAAAAGAGGCCCAATCCTTGCTACATTTCCTTATGAATAAATCTCGCTGAAATCAGTGGGACGTTCTTTTGTGTAAAACGTGCGATAAGATTGGCTGCAAAGGTATCAGAGCAAGATTGCACTTTGTCCCTCTTTGTGCCAGATACTGTTTTTATGAGACATTTTATGCCTTCACAGGTCATTATGTCAGAAGCATTTGTATTTATGGGACTGGTGACCTGAAGTGGCTGCTGAACTCCACAAGCCTGTTTGCTAACAAATTTGAACTGGAAACATACCCACCGACTGTGGAGTGTTTGGAACAGATCCTTCGGGAGAGAGCCCTGAATCACAGCGAGGTACCGGTGGAACCAAGTTGGTACTTTTAGCCAAACTGTGGGCCTCCCTTAAAGCAGATGAGCAGAGACAATAAGTCAGAATCAACAGTCTGGAAGAACCATTTTCTCTGTGAAGACTGTGCAGTTTCCGGATGTCTAATACGGGTACATTTTATTTAGCACTGTGAAAGTCCTTGCACTACGGTTGGAATGAAAACTCAAAGCACTCGGATTATAAGTGGAACATTCTTCGGGTTTTTTTTATTCATTAGGTTTTTTTTCAAAACTATTTTGCCGAGGGATTATCACATTTTCTCAAGTAACCATGTTCTGTTGGTCGATTCTTTGGCCTCCATTCAGGATGTTCTTTGTGCAAGACAGTGAGCTCAGATTTCAAGATGGTTGGATTAAAATTTGAAAATTGGAACCAGCCTTTAACTGTGTGACTTCCATTTCCTTCGTCCTGTCTCTTGTCAGGACCGCTATTGAAATGGGCTCGAATCAAGTCCGGCAGCCTTGTGTTCTCTGCTCTGACTGGCAGAGCTAATCCATGAATGTAGCGGCCAGAGATTTTGTTCTTTAAAAACAAACATGGTGGTTAGGTTTCCCACTGTGTCAGGAGACCTCCCAAATTCTGCCCATTGACCTTCCCACCACTTGGGGGGGAAGGGGGAGGGGGAAAATGGGTGGGGGAGAAGAGTTATGTGAATGGCAGTTCCAACGTAAACTTGGAAGTGACATCACCACATTGGTGTGGTGTTCCAAGATCTATATTAAAAGCTCTATGTTAAAACCATAGAGTAGTGTCAATCCCCCCCCCTTCCCTTCCCCTAGAGATGCCAGCCTCCAGGTGGTTCCAGGGATCCCCCAGAATTACAGCTCATCTCCAGACTGCAGAGATCAATTCCCTTGGAAAAAATTGACACTTTGGAGAGTGGCCTCTATGGCCTTTGACCCTACTGAAGTTTCTGCCCTCCCCAAGCTTCATCCACAAACCTCCATGAGTTTCCCAAACTGGATCTGGCAACCCTACCTCCTACATCCCCCGCTAGTGGCCAAGGGAGACCTGGCAACCCTCCTGCTCTGCCCTGGCATATCCAGTGGGGTGGGGGGGAGTGCTTATTCACAGGTACCCCTGCCTGCATGCCAGCCTAAAGGGTGATGCTGACATTGCAGAGATGCAGAAGCAATAGCCAGGTCTACCTACAAGAAATTTCCAGGAATTTCCCCCCCTGTTCTCATGCTTTCAGCTTGCTTGCCATATCAGCACATTTTCAGCTCCACAGCCAAGGAAGAATGTGTCCTCAACATGACACAGTATCCCTGCTGAATGGAGAACTCGTTTCCAGGCACACGAGGACCCCAGACGACATTGCCTCCCCTGATTATCTTAACCCAGATACTCCCTTCTGTAACTAACTTCTTCTGACCACCTTACAATGCACTCTATTGTTTCTCAAACAGTCCATCCAGACACTTCCCAGAGGTTGTCTTACCACCCCCAGAGATAATCCCCCTTCCAACCCTATAAATATACTATCTTCCAAAGGGCTAATCACCCAGTGCCTTTGACATCTTTCCTTCTTTGTCGGTGTGTCCGACGCATTGCCCCTGGAACCAAAAGCTGGCTGTTTGGCTCCGAACCCTGAATCTTCTTCACGTCGCGATCAGGTCGTATTACCCATATATCCCATACCCCTTTCTAGTCCAAATCTATTTTCCAACCTATCTATATCTTAGGAACTCTTGTGTGTGCATATTTGCTGCATTGAACCAAGTGATTGTAAACCCCTTATCCCTACAATAAAGATTGTCAAATCTGCATTATATCCTCCCCTGTGGATTTTCTTCCGAGAGCTGATCTTCGTATACACTGGTACTAAAGATTCCTTACCCAGCCTCTCGCAACATTAACAAGCAGTCTGCTCTAAGCTAATATTCCCCACTATATTGAGAGACTGGGTCTCCACTTTGGATAACACTTGTCAGGATGGCACCTGACATCAAACAGGACTTTGATTTCTGTTTTGTTAATGGGTTCCACTCTACTTTTGATCTGCTGTTCCTGTGCTTCGCAATGTGTAATGAAGTATTGTCGAAGGCTTTCACGGACGGAATCACTTGGGTGCTGTGTGGTTTCCGGGCTGTATGGCCGTGTTCTAGCAGCATTCTCTCCTGACTTTTTGCCTGCATCTGTGGCTGGCATCTTCAGAGGTTCTGATGTTGGGAAAGCAAGTGGAGTATATATACCTGTTGGAGCGTCCAGGGTGGGTGAAGAAACATTGTCTGTGCGTAACAAAGAAGACAACCAGGTCAATAGTTGAGGGCATCTGAATAGAAATATGAGTAACAATGAAGTCTATAGCATGGGAGTAACCATGGAGATAGCAAGGTCACTGGTGGGAGCATCTGAATAGAAGTATCCTGGCCTTTATTTCTTTTGTCTATGGTCATCCTGTGTTTGTGTGGAGCTGGTTAGACACTGTCTTGACTCTAGTATTTTTCAACACTGGCAGCCAAGTTCTGTTCATTTTCATAGTTTCTTCCTTTCTGTTAAAATTGTCCATGTGCTTATGGATGTAATGAAGTAGATTGCGCCCAAGTGTTTTGATATGTCTCCGCATGGCCTTGAGAACTAACTGCTCCTGCATTCTTACTCTGTACTGCCTGTCTTTGATAGGCTGGGGGAACGGGGGCACCCCGATGGGAATAGAAAGGGTGTTCTGGAAGGCAGTTCCCAGAACTGGCTTCTTCTACGGCCACTCTGCTGTCTGTCAATAAAGACCTTTGATTGAAATCACTGTGTTCCTTATTGATAACAAATCCAAGGCTTGACACACTGCCCTTCCTCTTCCACCAATTGCCAGCAGTGCTGGGGCAGGCTCCAGTTGGACAGCGGTAGAGGGAAAGGGAGGTGTTCAGTTTTGCACCGTCACAATTTCCTGACCTGAAACTTTCTTGGGGAACCATTATTGACTCTGTTAGGGAACACAGCGCCCGTAGGTTTGGTTCAGCAGGACAGAAGGTCCTGGGTCACTCCTGAAATATAACTCCATGTTATATTTCATGTTATATAAATGAGGGCCATTTCAGATTGAGAAAACGGGGGGAAGGGAAAGTTTGAATTCCGTGCTTCCTTTGTGTTAGTTGAAATCATCCCCCCACATATCTGGCTCTTACAACAACAACAAAAAGACTGGGAGCTCTGTTTGAGGAATTCCCATACTGAAAATTAGAGCTGGGATAGGAATGAAGCAGCCGTGTTCTGCAGGCAGTGCACAAGGAGAGGCTTGTGGTTCATATCAATCCATCTTTATTTCAGTCCTAAACCAGCATTAGGTAGATAAGATGCAAACAATTGAAAAGATAAGCCGTACTAAAACAATATATCTCTAAAAGAATCTGCTGGGGGAAAATGGGAACACTAGAAAGCTATAGGAACATAAAGAAAATAAAGTCAATATTAAAAGGAAGCAAAAAGCTTCAAAACTAAAAAAGGGGGTGGGGGAGGTTTAGAACTAAGGGAATAATGAAACTGGCTGACAGAAGACTGCAGCTATCAAATCTAGAGAACACTAGGAAGACAACCTTAATATTAATTGAGCCTGATTCACAGCACAGATCATCCTGTGACACATTTCAAGAGCTGCTACGCAAAACCTGGCAACACTGTATACTAAATCAGGATTGGTATCTGTAAGCAGCAAAAAAAATATAAAATTGTCCTGTGTGACCTGGAAATCTGTGCAGCAGTGAAATAAAACTGGTACGAATATTTTTAGAATGCTGACACGTTCTAAATTTTCAGAAGGCAGAATTTTCTAAAGGCAGAATTTCCAAGCAGGCTACAGCCCAACATCTTTCTTCCTGGATCTAGAATCAACAGGAGTTATATTTCAGGAGTGACCCAAATTGTAGAGGCTGACAGATTTGGTTGATGAGCACGTTTTAAATCCGTGTACCTCTTCATTAAAAACAACAGCAACAATATCAACATATTGTTGAAGATTTTCACAACTGGAATCAACTGGCTGTTGTGGTTTTTCTGAGCTGTGTGACCATGGTCTGGTAGTTTTTGCTCCTCATATTTCACCTGCAGCTTTGAGAGGCATGTCATGATAAGACATGTTTAAACACGGGTAAAATGTTAGCAGCAAAAAGTACCAGATCAGGGCCACACAGCCCAGAAAATCCACAACAGTCAACAAGAACAGCACTTTTCATTTAAGCCTGTCATATTGCCCAGGTTACAACTCGGTTTGCAATGTGTTTTCACAGAGTTGGTGCGTCCGTATCTATGAAGTGCCCGATACTCCTCAGTGTGTATCATTGACCAGAGTCCTTTCTCATCTAAGCTTTTAATGCTTTGTAAGTCACTGACAAACACTTGAAAAACCTCTGTTCTCATCTATTGCATTCCCTTTCCTGGTGTCCGATTTCTGTCTCTGCCTTATTCTTTTATTTATTCTTTCATGGCTGTTTGACTTGGTATGACTATTTAAATATTTTAAAAATACTCAGTATCCTGAAATCATTTCCTCATTTGCTCCCAAAACTCCCATGAGCCAGTCATGTAATATAGATCATATCCTTGATCCGGTTTCTGAGGCATAGTTGTGTTGAGATGAGCCCTGACGAAGGCCAGATAATTATTTAAAAAGACATTTAGTGTTTAATCAATGAAGATTTGGGTCATATTTTAAGGAACCAATTTGTCTTGTTCTCTTTATCTCATGTTGCTTCTTGACCTATTAGTTTTACAGCTCGATCCAGATTAGGTGGCGAATGGGCACGTATTGTGCTGCACTGGTCCATGTTTATTTATTTTATTTATTTATTTTTCAAACTTATATACCGCCCAACCCCCGATTGTTCTCCAAAGGGCTTCCCTGTGGCACAAGAATCCCCGCCCCCCAAAACCAAACAGCAACTGGTAGCGAGAATCCCCCATAGGGAATAATAAGAGATGCACCAAAAAAATGGTGTATTTCCAAGGCTGGCTCTGCTGAAGCACAGGGGCTGGGTGGATGGTAGAAGGCAACTCAGGTTGACTACACACCCCGGCCCACGCCCAGAATGTCCCCAGCCACGCCTAGGTGTAACCCCCATGCCCAGAATGGGTTGGCCCAGAATGGGTTGACCCAGTAAGGGGGTGGAGACTCGGAGCAGCAGAGAGGCTGCAAGAGCTCTTTTGCAGAAGAAGCAAGGCTACCAGACTTCCGGACTCCTTTGATTCTCTATAAGCCCCTTAACACCTTGGTTAAGGTAATTTCCCAATATTGCTGGGAAACTACTTCGGGAAGGTAGTTGTTGTTTTGCTAAGTGTTGTAAATGTTGGAGTTTATTGTTTCAGGGTTTTCTTTTGTGGTTGTAATGGGTGAGAGTTCTCCTGGAGACCTTCATCATGTTGCAACCTGTTCATCAAGCCCTTGGAGTCTTCAGGAGCCAGCCAACTTGCAAAGAAGATTTGGACTTGGCAATATCAGTAGACTGTAAATAGAAGGACTTGAAATGCAACCTGAACAGGACCTTGAATTGTAACGTTAAATGTTGATGTTTTAAAAGTGTTAATTGTAAAGAAAAAGTAAACCATTTTGTTGTTTAAAAATTGTTGTTGCAACTCATTCCAAGTACTGCCCCACAGAACCCACAGAAGGAGGTTACATAGGCACAGGTGGCAGCTTGCAAATTGGGTGCCGCAGAGCTGCGCAGCACCCGCCCACCAGGGTAAGTCTTCCTTCCGCTAGTGCATTTATCCCTTGTGCCAACAAAGTGGGCACCAACACAGGCACAGAGCTGTACAGGCTCTAGAGGTGGGTCCACCCCACCCCCGATTGGGCTGTTGAGCAGATTACTAGAATATACAAAACTGGACCATATTTGAACAACTGCCAGAATCTAGAATATACAAAACTAGACCATATTTGAACAACTGCCAGAATCGATCCCAAGCACATAACATTTTGCGGCTGAAAAATGATGGCACTATTGTCTTCCAATGAAAAAGGTAATGTTGGCATATGATCTGCATTGTGGAGCAATGGAAAAATTTGAAGGTTTCTAGCCTCAGAAAAAATAGTTTCATTTAAAAATTCTGTGCTCCAGAGTGCCTGTGTCACCTGCACTGCTGTTGCACACTTTATCAGTATATCTTAAGATGTCTCGCTTGTAAAACTCAAATGGTAAGGCATTTAGGTATGTCGACATAACGCACACCTATATTGAAGAACAGTCAAATATGAACAGTTAGTTGGGAAGCTGGCCAGATGAAAGAACACTGACCAACGGAGTAGAACAGACATGTCATGCTCTTCAGATTTAATTGTCTTGTTCTAAAGCTTTCCCACAATTGTTTGAGAACTCAGTTCATCTTTTAAAAAAACTTCCAGTAGTCACAGAAGTGTCTGTGTTTAGGCAGGGGTGCTGTGCCAATGTGCCTAGAGGGAAAACAGCTCATCCCTTTAATAGATCATGTGTGAAAACAGGGAGTTGGAGTTTTCAAGGCATGGAGGGATTGTAAATAACACACCCTTAACTCATTATGAAAAGCACAGGACATTTATCCTTCTGGCTTGGTAATAAACCCAGCTGAATGGCAGAGAACATTCTACCTGGCAGGTGTTCAAAGCATTCTTATTAACGAGTTTAAAACAAAAGACTCAACGGTGAATTCAAAATAGACTTTCCATTAGGACGCAGTGAGATCAATGCTATTTTTGGAATGGCTGCAGAGAATGAAGTTCCCTTTTCAAAACCATCCGTTTCAACTGGGGTGATCCAAAGGTGACTACGCAAATTATTTCTGACATTACCTTCCCCTCCAGAAGCAAATTTTTAAAAATGAACAGGTGGTTAAAGCAGCAAATGTGCGTGTCTGAAAAGGGCTCAAAACTCACAGCAGATGTGAAGTTTCGCTTGAGTGTAGCTCTTCAACCCCAGGCATATCGACTTGGAAGCGGGTTCCATTAACCAGCAGGGAATTTATTCCCAGACAAGGGGCTGTGGCCAAGAAGGGAGTTTTATGACACACTTGCAAGACAAACAAATGCATTGTGGTGTATACATGCGTACCCACCATGACAAATGCTTATGGCATGGGTCCCCAACATGGTGCCTGAGGGAGCCAAGGCACTCCTCAGTGGCCATTGTGCTGTGTCAGAATTTCAAAGATGCCCATGGGCTCAAAAAGGTTGGAGACCCCCAGCTTATGGACAAGCATCCCTCATCCATGAAAGCTTATACCACAATGCATCTGTTCATCCGTACACTTCCAGGAGACCTTTATTTTATGTTATTCCTTGCTACCTCTATCACAATAAATCAGTGGGTACTAGATCAAATCAAGCCTGAACTGTCCCCTGAAGCTAAAATGACTAAACTAAGGCTAATTTACTTTGGTCACCCTTTTGAGAAGACAAGAATCACTGGAAAAGACAATAACGCTAGGAAAAGTTGAAGGTAGCAGTAGAAAAGGAAGACTCAACGAGAGGACACGTTGCAGGACATTGATTCATAGGGTCGCTGTGAGTGAAGCGATTTGGCGGCACTTAACAAACACACGCGGATGGCACTAAAGCAGTGGTTCTCAACCTTCCTAATGCCACGACCCTTTAATATAGTTCCTCATGTTGTGGTGACCCCCCTAACCCCTAATATCATTTCTTATCTCACCTTTTTTACAGATGGAGGAACACTGGATGCAGGGAGTCTTAGGGCTGCACTTCTCGTGAAAGTGGGTCGCTTCGACTCCAAAGGGGTCCCGACCCACAGGTTGAGAACCACTGCACTAAAGGATGCAAGTCTCTTATGGATTTGACAAACTAGCTTTCTCATCTACCTTCTATTTTCATTTTTTCTTTTTTATATCCATCAACTTTATTGTAGACATACTAATTACATATCAACAAAAGATTGGCAGAGAGCAGCTTACACACACTATAGTATGTTTAAGTACACAACACTAAGATGATTTTTTAAAAGTTTGCAATGACATCTTTATTAAAAGCAAAGTAAAAACAAAATCTGAAGTTACATGTCCACCAATACACTGGAGCAATTTAAAGTCTATACTTGTACATTTTTGTTCACCAATTAACATGCTCTACCAACCTTTGTCCAAAAACAGTTCCTTCAGTAAATGGCCTAGGAATCACTGACAAATAGTTACCAGAAAGAAAATAAAGTCCCGTATTTACTCTTTCCAAATATTGCAAATTCCAAATGGGGGAAGAAAAGAAAGCAATTGCATTAAAATACAAGGCACAGGAAACACGAAAAATAAACTTTCATTAAAGTATTTCTTAACATACTTATTTAAACTATACCAAAGACCATTTCTAACTGGATTATCCAGAGAGTACCTACAGCTCCAAGCCTGAGATTGGTGCAGAGAGATTTCTTGATGTTAGTATTATTAATGGTTCCCAAGTTTCATCATATAAGTCCCAATTTTGGTTTCTCATCAAAGAGGATTTAAGAAGAAAAAGAGTTTGGATTTATAACCAGCCTTTCTCTCCTGTAAGGAGACTCAAGGTGGCTTACAAACTCTCCCTACAACAGACACTTTGTTGTAGATGGGGCTGAGTTCTGAGATAATTGTTACTTCAGGCTTCATGTGGAGGAGCTTCATGTGGAGGAGTAGGGAAACAAACACAGTTCACCAGATAAGAGTCCGCCGCTCCTAACCACGACACCACTTTGACTTGCTGCCATTTGAAATGTCACCTTGATGGTCTCCATAGCAGAAAATGTGACGCATAACAAGCTCTTAATAACCTTTTGTCTTAACCCACAAAACAACACAAAGTTTAGTTTCATTCTCTGCAGCCTGACATTGACTTCATCCTTACCCACTTGGAGATAAAAGTGCCGCTCACAAAACTGAAATGCGAGGAATCCCCAACAGCAGAATAAAAAGCAAGGTTGAAATACTCAGCACTTCTTGTGGTTTATCATTACGCCATCAGCTCTTATATATTTAGCCACTGAAATAAACCTTGCAATGCTTTTTATGTTCATTTCCAAGAAGCCCCAGGGCCCCATGCAGAATAATGCACTTTCAATCCACTTTCACAACTGTTTGCAAGTGGATTTGGCTACTCCGCACAGTAAAATCCAGCTACAAAGTACATTGAAAGTGCATTATTCTGGTACGCATGCGCTCCATACGCGACGCGACGCGACGACGACGCGGCCCTACACGCGACGCGACGCGACGACGCGACGCGACGCGACGCGACGCGACGACGACGCGACGACGACGACGACGCGACGTTATCTGACGCATCGCGACGACAAAAATACCAGCCGTCCATCTCATGAATTCAGGCAGTGATCCTTTTTCAATCATAAACAGCAAATCCCCTGTCTGGCTCTAATATACAGAATTAAAAACTCCATTTTAATATAAACATTTTAAAATACATCAATGAACATATAAACTATACATACAGTGGACAACTACAATGATTCGAAACCCCACATACACTCATGTACAAAAAAAGGGAGAGAGATTCTCTGGACCAATGTATACACAACAAGTCTCTACCATGAGAGCATGTGGCATCCATTATTATTGTTGTTGTAATAGAACCGTGGTGGCGAACCTTTGGCACTCCAGATGTTATGGACTACATTTCTCATCAGCCCCTGCCAGCATGACCAATTGGCCATGCTGGCAGGGGCTGATGGGAATTGTAGTCCATAACATCTGGAGTGCCAAAGGTTTGCCACCACTGTAATAGAACAACTTGTACCAGAATGATGTGAGTGGCCGATGAAGACTTTTTAGTCGAAAGTATTGAATTCATCCCGGGTCAATACTACCACCTCCATCGGAGATTGACCACCAGCCAATTTGTTCACCTCACAACCGTGCGCAATTCATTGAATATGATGTTCTCATGGTAGAGACTTGTTGTGTATACATTGGTTCAGAGAATCTCTCTCCCTTTTTTTGTGCATCAGTGTATGTGGGGTTTCGAATCAGTGTTGTTGTCCATTGTAGGTATAGTTTATATGTTCATTGATGTATTTTAAAATGTTTATATTAAAATGGAGTTTTTAATTCTGTATTAGAGCCAGACAGGGGATTTGCTGTTTATGATTTGACATTTCTACTGTCTCAGGCTTTGTTTTGTATTGCAG
Source organism: Sphaerodactylus townsendi (assembly GCF_021028975.2). Taxonomy (NCBI): domain Eukaryota; kingdom Metazoa; phylum Chordata; class Lepidosauria; order Squamata; family Sphaerodactylidae; genus Sphaerodactylus; species Sphaerodactylus townsendi. The sequence continues at coordinate 21,061,996 of NC_059433.1, read as the reverse complement.
TGATCCTGTTCCACCCAGACCCCTTCCCCTGCAGCTATTGCCGCAGCCTCCCCGCGCAGCAGGGTTAAAACAACTCGGCGTAAAGCCTGACTCCTCCTCCTCTCCTCATTGGAGAAATGTGTTTTGCTGGGCCCGCCCCCGGCGCTCACCGATGACGACAGCCGGCCGGAGGAGCCCGCTTCAGAGCGCCCACTTTCTTCCCGGGTGAGCGCTGCGCCCTTGGGCGCCTTTGGAGAAAGGGGGGTCGGCGAGAGGCGCTGCGCCCCTCCCCACTTGTGCCTGCTTAGCCTTTGCAGCTGCTTTTCCAGGCTGCAAGGCGGGGAGGGGGCTGGGGATCTCCCCACCGGGTTTTGCCAGCGTGAAGCCCGTCCCCGGGTTGTTATTCGAGTAATTTGAACCCAGACCTGCCCTTTATGGAAGGCTCGCAGGGGGATCCGGTTCTTGTGGCGGTCTCGGATTTCCTTGGCTCGCAGCAGCAGCAGCCTCTTGGCAGTTAGTTGCAGGCTAGATGAGGCCTCGATAGAGGCAGGGTTTCTCAAGAGAAAGACCTTATCGGGGTATCTAGCTCGGTATACTGCTGCACCTGTTGGATTTTCCACCTGCTGTGTATATGAGAAAGATGGGATGAGGAGGTGCAGCTGCATGAATATCATGATTTATATTTTAAAAAAACACCCAAGAAGCTTCTGCAACACTTCCCAATAAGTTTGCCGTTGGACAGTCGGCGCCATAGAGCATTTTTTTCATCTTTTAGAGCATCCCTGCAGAATATTGCAATACATAGATATGCTATATAATGATCCCTTTCCATGTTGGGGTGGGGGAGAAAAAGAGGTGCTTCACTTCAGTTCTTTTCTCCCCTCCCAGCGTTGTCATTAAGAGTATCAGACTAGTATGGTAGCTTGAGTGTCAGGTCTGCGATCTCGCTCCATGACGGACTCTGGATTTCAGCACACAAGTCTTTATTGGAATGATCAAGGTGCCCCTGGTTTTTAAAGCCAGTTCTAATATGCTTCCCACATACCCCTTTGCTTTATTCCCTCTACTGCCCACACACCCCTCCCCTTCCCCATGCAAGGCGAAAGTGGGAAAAGAGAAATAAAGGCAAGCTCCCCTCCAAGGTCACTGCGGTGATAGGAAGCCATCTCTCCCCCCAACCCCCAGAAGGCCAGAGGTGCTTCTATTATCTACTGTTGCTAGCGCGGAGGAAAGGAGAGAAGAAATGAAAGACCCAGCAACCCAGAGGGGCTTAACTCAGGAGTAGCAGTGGCGTAGGAGGTTAAAAGCTAGTATATCTAATCGGGTTTGATTCCCAGCTCTGCCACCTGAGCTGTGGAGGCTTATCTGGGGAATTCAGATTAGCCTGTACACTCCCACACACGCCAGCTGGGTGACCTTAGGCTAGTCGCAGCTTTCCGGAGCTCTCTCAGCCCCACCCACCTCACAGGGTGTTTGTTGTGAGGGGGGAAGGGCAAGGAGATTGTAAACCCCTTTGAGTCTCCTGCAGGAGAGAAAGGGGGGATATAAATCCAAACTCTTCTTCTTCTTCTTCAAGCAGAGCCCAGACATTAAGCACCCACAACCATTCTGACACTGGGTGACCTGTGTTTGAATCTTCATTGGTGCTATGGAAGCTTGCTGGGTGACCTTGGGCCAGTCACCCTCTCAACCTCACAGGGTTGTTGTGAGGACAAAATGGAGGAGAATAATGTAAGGAACATGTTAAAGAGCCCTTCCCTCTTCCTAGACCAGTCAGTCTCAGAGCTGCTTTCAGAAGGGGAAGTGGAATGAGGAAAAATGTGAGTTTGACTCTGGCTGCCTACCGCAGTCTGTAAGACTACTCAGATGGGTTTCGACATGGCTAGTATGTCAGAGTGTTGAGTTTCTCTCGGATTCCTTCTGCCTTTTTGTTGCCAGGTGCAAGGTGTGCAGAAAAGGGAAATGATAACTGGCCAATTAAGAGGGGACGAGAAGAGACCTGTGTCTTCTAAAAGGGTGCCCTGTTTTAAAATTACTTGGACGGGCTTCAAATCTTCCTAAGCTGTAATGAATCTGCAAGCGCATGTAAACCAGTCAGACAAACAAACACACTCCTCTGGTTTTGACATGTGCCGAATGTTCCTCATGTTCGCATTTCTGTTCCAGGATGAGTGTGGATTGGATCGGCTATGGGTACGCTGCCCTGGTGGCTTCAGGTGGAGTAATCGGCTATGCAAAAGCAGGTAAAGCGGGGCTCAAACCTCAACCTTTTCTGTCTTGCTCATCCTTATTGATTCAGCACCGTGACATGAATGTGTGCGATTGGCAGCCTTTGCTTCTGTCTCAGAGGTGCCACAATTCTTGGAATATACTGAAGAGGCTCTTGCCCAGTGGTCTTCAACATCTGGGTTGGGAGTTCTCCAGGGTGGGTTGTGAGCCTGTACAGACCTGCTGTTTTCTATACTTTTTTGGAAAGGCCTGTTGCTGGTGTGCATTGATAGGTGCATGATTTTTGCCCTCTTTCCACACATGCTCAGGGGAGTGCAGGACAGCAAGGCAAAGGTACTCAGTGACGGAGAGGATTCCTAGTTCAGGCGGGTTCAGAGATTCCCCCTCCTCTGCAGTCTTGCCTTTTCTGTCCTCTTGGTCCCCACCAGTCTGTCAGGTGCTGACAAAGTGTCAAAGTAGATGAGCAAAATCTACATGACAGTTATGTCCAACCTTGAACATATTAGGGCCGTGTGTAGCTATCTGCCGTGGGCAAACTGAAATAAGACACCTGCACCTGTTAGGTGAGTGTTTTGTATATTAGTGTAATGAACCAGTAAAGTCCAGTCAAAAGCAACCGTGTTAAGTTCTTTATTGAGCTGGCATTCTTAGTCAGAAACAGGCAATGCGGGAACTGGCACCCAGAACACAAGCAGCCGCTTAAACAGGTTTTCACACAGAGTTTCACACAGGCAAGCAAGCAAGTAAAAGATAACCAAAACAGCAAAATTCCCCTTCCCGGGCGTTTAGCCAAAAGCCCTGGCGGGAAGCTCTCCAAGGTCGAACTGCAACCTTACAATTAGTAGCCAACAGAAAACAGAGGAGTGTGCCTTGAAACACCTGTTGCCTGGCGAAGCATTTTGTTAGTCAGTATTGCAAACAATAAAGGAACTTCTGTGCTGTTGACTGTGTGTCTGGATGCTGTTCCTGCATTGCATACTCCTGGGTGATCTACTCGTGTGTAACGCAACCGCTGGAAAAATTTGACTACACACCCTGCAGTCTTAACACAGTCAACCTGCCAGTTCTCCATTTGTGCTTTCAGCATTGGAACTCTTCACTTACCTGCACATAACTCTGGCTCCTCAATCTATCATGCAGCTCTGATGTCACTTGATTTCCTGCTTGAGGGGCTCCATGCTGCTTCTGTAGAGTTCAAGATGGGTCTTGGCTCTGGAAAGATCGAAGGCCAATGTGGTAGCATGCCCTTGAGGACAAGTCCATTGAGGATAGTCTGTGGTCTACAATGAGCCAAAGGCTTTGGCTGAGTAGGTGCCAGGTGTCTTAGAATCATAGAGTTGGAAGAGACCCCAAGGGCCATCAAGTCCAACACCCTGCAGTGCAGGAACATACAATCAAAGCACTCCATCCAGCCTCTCTTTAAAAACCTCCAAAGAAGGAGACTCCACCGCACTCTGAGGTAGTGCATCCCACTGTCAAACAACCCTTACTGTTGGGAAGTTTTTCCTGATGTTTAGGTGGGATCTCTTTTCCTTCACCTTGAACAAATTACTCCTGGTCCTTGTCTCTGGAGCAGCAGAAAACAAGCTTGCTCCCTCACCAACATGACATCCCTTCAAATATCTAAACACAGCTATCATGTCACCTCTTAACCTTCTCTTCACCAAATTAAACATACCCAGCTCCCTAATTCGCCCCTCGTAGGACATGGATTCCAGACCTTTTACAATTTTGGTTGCCCTCCTCTGGACCGGTTCCAGCTTGTCAATATCCTTCTTGAATTGTGGGGCCCAGAATTGTGCACAATATTCCAGGTGTGGTCTGACCAATGCAGAATAACAGTTCTGATAGATCTCCTCTTTCTTTTAATCCAGGCAGTGTTCCATCTCTAGCAGCTGGTCTCCTGTTTGGTGGTTTAGCTGGGATGGGTACTTACCAGCAGTCGCAAGATCCAAAAAACATTTGGCTTTCCCTGAGTGAGTATTTCTTTTCCATACAAACGGTAACCAACCACTCAGCATTTTTAAAATAAAAAAAAGTTTCTGCTGCCATCAGAATTGGAAGCTTGCAATATTAAAACCATAAAGTAGTTCCAACAAAACATTCCCCATACACATAAGAAAATCATTTACTGGTTTCATGGCACCGGTTTATTATTCACACTGTTTCCCACATTTGGTTTTGCAATTCTTTTTCATCCAGTCTCTTACCCAAGGCAGACCTGATCTCTTGCAGTCCCAGTTTTAATTCATTCCACCACCACCCCCCATCCCAGGAGTTTTCTAATCCTTTTCACAACAGAGATAATATTGTAAATGTGGACATTTCCACTAAATAAAAAAGGTTAAGTTTCCCCTTCAGTCGTGTCCGACCCTGGGGTACCACTGCGAGTAGTGATTTCATAGGCAATCCATTTTTGTGGGGTAGTTTGCCATTGCTTTCCCCGGCTACTCTTTACCCCCTAGCTATGAGCCAGGTACTCATTTACCGACCAAGGAATGGATGGATGGCTGAGTTGACCATGAGCCAGCTGCCAGGACCCACAACGGGCTCGAACTCCTGACCGTGTGAGTGGCAGTGCAAGCACTTAACCACTACGCCACGCAGCTCCTTTTCACTAAATACTTGGAAACAAAAAGGCAGTCTCAGCTGGTCTTTTTAGCACATCTTTTGGACCCACAGTTGTTACTTACTTTCTGTACTCTGTACTCTTCTTGGCTCAACATGTTTTCCAGGGCCTGACAGTCCTTTTCCATTTCTAGAAGCAATGCTCTAAATTAGAATTATTACCAACAAAATAACGATCATCCACAAGTTTCAACGTTTGAGGATACACAGTCTGAAGCTGAACATTTCACGTGGATTATAAATAGCAGTGATCAATATTGTTCTTAAATGAGGTTTTGTTTTTATCCCTTTAAGTTGCATCTGGAACCTTGACTGGTGTGATGGGAATGAGATTCTACAATTCCAGGAAATTCATGCCTGCAGGGCTGATTGCTGGTGCCAGGTAAAACGATAAATCAATACAGCTGTGCTGCTTCTCCAGCTGTTTCTGTTTGATGTATGTTTGGTTTTGCCCAGGCATTTAGTTAACCTCCCTGGAAACCCCCTCTACAGCTGCCGGTGTGGGGGAGCTGGGGTTATTTTAAAGTTATTTTTATTGTTGTTTTAATTGTTGCATTTTATTTATGATGTTTTTAATAGTTGTTTAATTGTTTTTTAACTTGTGTAAGCCATTTAGAGATGCAGTTTTGAAGTGGGGTATAGATTTTTTAAAATAAACCAACAGGGGAAAGTCGCCCAACTCAAGGCAGAATTACCTGTGGTTGTGTGGCATGACAGCATTGGCTTAAATCACTCTTTCCTGCCTGCCTTGTAACAACGTTTACCAAAGTGTTTCTTTGTCTTTTAACATTGCAGTCTGTTAATGGTTGGGAAGCTGGGGCTGCAGATGATGGAAAAGCCCCTTCAACCATAAGTGTGAAGAGGAGAGGTAGCCTAGAGAGACATTCTGAACAGCCAACTTGAAACAAGCACCAAGGACCTGACTGTATTTGTGTCCATGTGATACCAGCATTTTTTTACTGCCTGGCCTCTGGAGGATACTAAGTACCAGAGCAGAATGTTGCCCATGTGAGGTGATTGTTCTCTTTATTGACTGATGTACTCTGCCTCAGAAAAGGATGTTAGTATGGTCAGTTGAGGTGCATCGGTTGAGAAAATGGTACGCTTCCGCATTAGATTATAGTCCCGAACGAATTTGAGAATTATTAATTTTTACACACTGCCTTCGTAAAAACCATTATTTTGTGCATTATGGTGCTTTGATACAAGAGCATTTATAATTCACCGAACAGCCATCAGCAAACTTTCAAACAGATGGGAGGGAGCAGGGCTAGGTAGGCCCTAGATCTAGGTGGAGCATTCTGCAACAAAGAAGGTCTGGTATTGAGTTCTGGGGCAGAGGAATATACAATCTACTAACATCTTTCTGTGAGACAGAGTCAAACGCAATGATACAGCTATGACTTTGACTTCTCAAAAGCTTTCACGTGACAAATTTCTTGCCACTGCTTTGAGTATTTTAGGACCGAGGGTGGGGGCAGATGGGAGCTGATGCCTATCATGAAACATGCTTATTACCTCATTTCTATTCTTCCTACCCGCCCCCATATGCCACCCCCCCCCCCCCATGTGTGTTCATTCTGTCTGGATTTTTCATACAGCAACTTTTTACTATTTTATAAATCCCTCCTGATGAGGCGACAATCAAGGATCAGAGGCCTTAAAGAAGAAAGCTCTACTGAGCGGAGTGGGGCTTGTTTCTGAATAAATATGCATAGGATTGGGCTGTATACTGTGAAGGTATTTGTCTCTAAAATCAGGTGCACATTTGCTAAATCTCTGTGGGGAAAAGCCACGATGTGCAAATTGTCATTAGATCAACCACTTATTTACTAATAAATATAACAATGTCAGTGAGTTCGAAAGTCTTCATTTAGTAGCAAGCGTACGTGTGTATATAAAAAATAAAACCAACAGTAAAGTTATCGGGTTTCCTTTGGGCAAGCATTCCTGAAAGAACAGACTGACAACTCCTTTTAACACACATCTAGAATTCTATGGGCCCTTTGATATCATGACAATGTACATTCCTTATCACCAGTTTATGTCATTGTCTGGTGATGGTAAAGGTAAAGTTTCCCTTTCAGTTGTGTTCAACCCTGGGGGACCGCTGCGAGCAGTGATTTCATAGGCAAGCCGTTTTTGTGGGGTAGTTTGCCATTGCTTTCCCCGGCTATTCTTTACCCCCTAGCTACCCTGTTTCCCCTAATATAAGACATCCCCGAAAAATAAGACATACTAGAGGTTTTGCTGAAGTGCGAAATATAAGGCATCCCCCGAAAGTAAGACATAGCAAAGTTTTTGTTTGGAAGCATGCCCGACGAACAGAACACAGAAATATAAGACATCCCCTGAAAATAAGACATAGCGCATCTCTGGGAGCAAAAATTAATATAAGACACTGTCTTATATTCGGGGAAACACGGTATGTGCTAGGACGGTACTCATTTACCGACCAAGGAATGGATGGATATAATAATGTCAGTGAGTTCGAAAGTCTTCATTTAGTACAGGGGTAGGGAACCTTTAACACTCAAAGAGCCATTTGGACCCGTTTTCCACGGGAAAAGAAAACACTTGGAGCCGCAAATAATTTGTGACATTTAAAATAAAGATAACACTATATATAGAGAGGGGTTTTTTTTACCTTTTACTCCGCTATTCTGAGAAGCAAATGGATGCGCCCGCCCTGCTGCCCGCCGGGAAAGCACCCCCCGCCCCCGCTCCAACGGGGCAGGCAAGAGGGGAAGCCCGCGGCGCAGCCCAGCCAACCATGGGCAGTTGGTGCGCCTGCCCTGTTGCCTGCAGGGCGGGCAAGGATGGGGCCGGCAGCTCGGCTCATGGAGCCACAGTGCAAGGGCAGAAGAGCCGCATGCGGCTCTCGAGCCGCAGGTTCCCTACCCCTGATTTAGTAGCAAGTGTACATGTGTGTATAAAAAATAAAACCAACAGTAAAGTTATCGGGTTTCCTTTGGGCAAGCGTTCCTGAAAGAACAGACACAGCACCCCAGACTGACAACTCTTTTTAACACAGATCTGGAATTCTATGGGCACTTTGATATCATGACAGTGTACATTCCTTATCACCAGAAATGTATATCATAATATTGCAAGTCCAGTTGCTCTGGGCAAGAGAAAATTATATGGACCTGTTATTTTTGGCGGCACTCAGGCGCAGGACTATAAAAAATGGACTTTTCTAACAGAAGACTACGAAGGTCTTATGCTCCTGAGAAGATTACTTTATTATAAAATAAATAAATTTCAGGTGAAAACCAGCCCAAGTGGGAAGGTAAGTTATACTTGTTTTTACTAGCGTAAGAAATCTAACTCAACAGATATCTACAAGACAACATTTCAGTAACATACTGTACTGTACACAGATGTGTGTACTTAGAGACTGAAAGAAACAACAATGAAACTTTTAAAATAAGGGGGGCAAAAATCAACCTTAGTACAGCATTGGTCTGATATTCCTGTAACTTTGCATAGGGATAAAATATTGTTTATTGCCCCTCGTGGTTCTAGTTAACAAGATTTCAACTTTAAGTATATTTAACACGCAAGTAAACGCTACGGGGGAGGGGGGGGGAATCAAGACAAGAGTTTCCCACTGAGCTCAGATTCAAGTGTCAACTAACCAATAAATACTCTACAACAAATATATATCTTTTAAAAAAAATTAGTAAAAGACATACAAAATAGTCAACCTTGGAACAAGTCTTTTAAGATTTTACATGTTTAAAATAACGTACAATACATGCTACTTTTACAAGTTTAGATTGTCACCTTTAATATTACAAATATTACAAGATTTAGTAGCTGAAGAAGAATAAAGCTCAGAGTGACTGTAAGGTTCTGTAGCATTTGAGTTATGTCCCGGAAAAGCACGTAGGTCTTTGAGCCACTTTGTAATGTATGGCATATAGAAGGAAGGTGCAGTTTCTGTCCCAAGCAGCCAGAACAGAGACTTAAGGATAAACATTCTGGCAGATGTCACCAGGTATAAGCAATTCCTTTGGGAACTAGCAGGGAATTCTATAGCTGTTCAGCTTTGGTTACCAAGGAAGGCACTACAAGAGCAACAAACCAGAACAAAGCTAGTGGCTCAGACTTTTTATAAATTATTGTGATGCTACACAAGAACTCTCTCCCGTGAAAAGGAGGAAAGTTGGAAGGGCAGGTGTGTGGGAAGCCAGTGTGGGAGAAGGCAGCTGAATCTCATTGCATACAGAAATTAGCGCTGAATCTGTAATTACATTTACTATGTTCCGTTTCCTATCTTGGCAATCGTATTAACTGGCCCTCTGCGTAGGAAAGCACTGTTTCCCCCACAACCGTTCAGATGCTAATTTTCTAGCTATGGAATCACACTTGCAAGCAATCTCCATAAAACTTTCCCACCAAATCAAGAGCTCCTTGCAAGCATGAGGACGTCTGGCCTTCTGCTCCTGAGTCACTTGCTCAAGGAAATTCAATTCCAAGTGCCTCTCATTTAAGTGCCAGGCCAAGCTAAAAGCCCTGGCTGTTTGCTCAAGATGCACATGCGGAGTCCACTGCTGTACGTGCAGGTCTGTGGATCAAAGTCAAAAAATGGTTACATAAATCTCTTCCCGACCCACTCAGGCATTGTACAGTCAGAAGACGTGCTATGTGCAGCTAAGTCTACATTATCAAAAGTAGTTTTATGCTTGCAAATACAACAAGGAATTGGTACTCAGGGTTATATCACCTTTCTAAAATTATTACTTTACCACTTTCATTGTTTACCTCTGGACTCATTCTGTGAGATCCAAGGCAGGAAGGGCACAGCCCAGCCCCAAACAAAAGCCACTCATTTCAATTCAGGCTGCAGTCTGATGACGCATAAAATTCTCTTCTGCCCAATACGTTTTGTTCACACTGTTCAATCTGATTTACCCAAAAGTTCCCAAAACAACCTCAGCTTGGAAAAAGAAAATCACCTTTTGCCCGTCTCCATCGAGTGAGATGCCTAGAGTTATCCAGTGGTTGATAACACTAGTTGACACGTTTATGCCATTTAAAATTATTATTGTAAGGAAAAAGAAGGAATCCATCTAGCAGGAATTCAAATCCTCATACCTTTGGCAAGATACTTTATGGAATACTTTGTAAAAAAACAAATCCTGCTGTAGAGTAACTTATTCTGAAGAACGCTTTCAGAATAAAATATTTATTAATGCTGCCCCCCACCCCCAGATAATAAAATACATGATCTCAATTATTTCATCAGGAATCGACACTCTATTTGTAGAAACGTGTTTTAAAGTATCGCAGAATAAAAAAGATGGACAGAATGGAACAGTCAACAGCAGACACGCCTGGTGTTCGAGAAAGCGCCTCTACCGATGACCTCCGTACTTGGCCACCCAGTCCGTCCTTCCATGAACTGGCTGTATCGGTGTTGGGCGAGTCAAGATGTTAATGCCTTTTGTGGCTGGGTTGTAAGTAGGTCCCGGCAACGGAGCACGGCCAGCTTTTGATTTCCAAGCATATTCCAAAAAAAAAAAAAAAAGAGAGAGAGAGAGAAAATACAAAGTCAATGCAAATCAGGCTCACTAAATCACTTCTCTCATTACTAAATGGATTCATATAAGAACATCTCTAACCCCTAATGGCAAATGACCCCAAAGCATTAAGAAACTACAGTGTTCTAACATTACACTTGCACGTAATGGGTGAGGGGTACAAAAAAGGGTGTCTAATTTTGCAATGAGACATGCTTCATTATCAAAGCCACAACTAAGTGTCTACTGTGGGGGAAAAATTATCCAACAGTATCCTTAAACAAACTGCTTCCAGGGAAGTTCTTTCACTCCAAGACCACCAGGCCATCTCTTGGCATCATGCTGCCAGTTGGTAAGAAAATCTTGGGGCTTTAAATCTGTGGTCTCCCATTCTAGACACGGCCTCTGGTGAAGTGGCATGACCAAGTATGAAGCCAAAGAATGAGCTGACAAGACTACAAGATTTGCAGTTATCCTAGAATCAGCGTGGTATAGTGGTTAAGAGCAGGTGAATTCTAATCTGGAGAACCGGGCTTGATTCCCCACTCCTCCACCAGAGTGGCAGAGGCTTATCTGGTGAACCAGATGTGTTTCCGTACTCCTACATTCCTGCGGGGTGACCTTGGGCTAATCACAGTTCTCTAAGAACTCTCTCAGCCCCACCTACCTCACACGGTGTCTGCTGTGGGGAGAGGAAGAGAAAGGATCTTATAAGCCACCTTGAGTCTCCTTACAGGGGAGAAAGGTGAGGTATAAATCCAAACTCTTCTTCTTTGGGGTGGGATCCAGGTGTGCGGATAATGACATCATCTATATGTGCTGAGGCAATTATTGCAAAATCACAAAGCTACTATGGGCATGGTCTGGAACTTAGGCAGACATAGTGGGGTGTAAAGCAGTGTCAGCTGCTATCTCCTATGCTATTGTTTCGAAATCTACTTTTAGAGGTCCCATGAGTTTCAAAAGTAGTTTGGCAATAGGAGCGGGGATAGGGGTTTCAGAGCAGTTACAGTTCCTAAATTTACTGATACAGCAACATCTGTAAGGTTAACTGTGGGCGATTCCACACATAAGTAAAAAAGGTTCGACCCAGTTCCCTGAGAAGGGTACTGACCTAGGTCGAAGCCACTGTTGTTCCCCACTGCAACCAGCTTGATCCCAGCTCGGAGGGCAGAATCATCCTGTGCCTCTTCGCCGCTCCATTCCGATTGGCTACTGTTCTACGGCCATGTTCCATCTATCCCCACACACGTTATAAATAAAAACTGCCACAGGAATGGAGGGACGAAGGTGGCTTTTTTTATTGGCCAGCTGTACGCATGCCCAAAACACTCAGCTGTGATTGGCTGAATGGGGGTTTCCTGGCACCAGAGATTCTGCACTTTACTGGAATCGAGCTGAGTTCGAGTGTGGTTCCCTGAAAAAGTAGTGGTTCCCAACTGGAGTCGGAAATTTGACAGTTACACGAGGCGAAGCTGGTACAAAACCACGTCGATCCCAGTGGTTGTGCGGAGCACTTAGGTCGAACGCCGCTCGAACTTAGGTCGATAACGCAAGTGCGGAATCGACCTGTGAGGCTCTGGAATGCATCTGGTCAGCTCCCGCAATAAAATGGTAAATATTAATCTCACAATTATTCCTATCGAGAGCTGAAACTAAATGCCAAGTAAAAGAGAATTCTTTTTTTAAAAAAACAATGATTGAGAAAATTGTACTTGAGAGCAGCTTGACTATGGAAGTCTGATGAACCTTTGCAAAATTATTCCTATAACCTTAGCTGAGTCGGAAAGGGCTGTCGCTGGAAGCTGACAAAAACAGACAGAACAAACTGGTTTCTTGGCACTGCCCAAGTAAAACTGTTCACATCGCTTGAGGCGACCCCAATCTTGAAGGAAGCCGTAAAGGGTAAAGGAATCAGGAAAAGTTAACACTGTTTTTCCACTAAGCTGCAAGCAGGGCAGGCTTACCTGTGGCCGATGGCCCAAGAGGCGCTAGCTGTATCCTCTGACCACCTGAACCAGCTTCACTTTTGTGAAAGGAAGGGATGTAGCCTCCGTGGGCATTGTAAGCGGCCCCTACAAAGCCGGGGTTTCCTGTTGATCAGTATAAAGTTTTAGAAGTTTTTTATGGGGAATTCAGACAGCACCGAATGAGACTGCCCGATACAACCTTTCAACTCTAATGTCTCACTTCTATACAATTTCACGGGAAGCCTCTGTACATACCAGGCTGCCTATGGGTACAAAAGAGCCATGGGCCTAAAGCCAAAATAAAATGCAATGGATCAGATGGGATGAGTGACGCTTTTCCAAAAAGCAAATCAAACATATGAAGTCTAAGGATAGCGTGCTGCCAAATAGGTTACCATCAATTACCTTTTGAGTCCTCTAATTTTTCATTCACGCTTTCTTTGCATGACAGCTTTTCAATTGGTTTAATTAAGTTTTCTTCTTCAGAGGAAGCAGCAAAGCAAATGGAGGAGGGAAAAGGATGAAAATAAATACTTTAGCAGTACAGAATGAAGGGATGAAATGTATGCAAGACTAAAAAAAGAGAGAGAGAGAGAAATATGGAAATACAGCATATATCAATGAACCCACAGGGGACCCCACAATCAGTCCCAACGGAATCTGGAAAGGGTGTAGTCCGCAAAAGTGTCTGCTGGAATCAAATTTTGCCAGTCTTTAAAATGCTACAAGATTCCTATAATTTTTGTGAATTTATTTGTGAATTGTGAAGACTCCTATTTATTTCTCACAGATGCAGCCAAAATGTCAGGAGAAAATAGTATTGGAATACAGCCATACAACCCGAAAAACCCGCAACATTTACCTTTATTAATCCTAGAAGGAGAATCCTAACACATGTATATTAGAATTTACAGGCCACCATTCGTTTACAAACATTCTAAGGGCATAATTAGTTAATAAGTAATTAATGGTAACACTTTCATTGTGTTAACTGGTAGAAACCTAATAGTAATATTCAAAACAACCTGAAGTGGACATCTAGGTAAATGTGCTCCACCACTTCCTTCTTCTGAAGCATATTTGGAGTTTGATGGTATTATGGATGTCTTGTTTATGTGACTGTTTAGAACTAACGTAAAACCAATTCAAGCAAATCCAACCCTATATAGGGTCATAACGAAGTCACCTGTACTCAAAAAGGTATAAAATTTAAAAAGCCAGAAAGTCAGAACAGGACCTCACTTGGACAAAAATCCTTAATATTTAATTTCATAATGCATACTGTGACTATAACTGTACAAAAACAGTCAATTTAGTTACCGTATATACTTGTGTATAAGTCGAGGCACCTAATTTTACCACAAAAAAATGGGAAAACTTATTGTATATAAGTCGAGAGTGGGAAACGCAGCAGCTACTGGTAAGCCCTGATTCTCCCTTTAAATCCACTCAGAAGGGGGGGGTGATTTAAAGGGAGAAACTGGGGAAAATTTGAGGGCGCCTGTCAGGGTAGGAATGTTTATGTTAGTAGTACCAACATTTCAGAGAATCTTTAGGAGACCCCCCTGATGATACCACCCAGGTTTGGTGAAGGTTGATTCAGGGGGTCCACAGTTATGGACCCTCAAAAGGATAGTCCCATCTACTATTAGCTTCCATTGGAAACAATGGGGGATGGGAGCACCCACTTTGCGGATCCATAACTTTGGACCTCCTGAACCAAACATCACCAAACCAGGCTGGTATCAACAAGAGATTGTCCTGATTATATCAGCCAGGTTTAGTGAAGTTTGGTTCAAGGGGTCCAAAGTTAGGGACCCTCAAAATGTAGCCATATCTACTATTAGCTCCTACTGGAAACAATGGGGGATGGGGCATCCCCTTTGGGAGTCCATAACTTTGGACCCCCTGAACCAAACTTTACCAAACCTGGCTGGTAGCATCAGGAGTGTCACCTGATGGCCTCCTGAAATTTTGGTGCTGTTAGTTCAGTGCAGGCTCTTCAGATAACCATGATCCATATTTATCAGCCGCCCCTGCCAGCATGACCAAGTGGCCATGCAGACAGGGGCTGATGGGAATTGTAGTTCATGAACATCTGGAGAGCCGCAGGTTGCAGACCCCTGTGCTAGCCTAAAAACTGCTCCCCCTAGAGGCCAACAAAGTAAAAACCCTAAAATATTTTTAAAAATACCTCTCACTCGCGTATAAGTCGAGGGGGGCTGTTTCAGCACAAAAAATGTGCTGAAAAAGTCGACTTATATGCAAGTATATACGGTAATTATTTACACTTACGACTGTTAGGCAAGTGTTTCAGATGAATTAGTATGAAATAATGGCTACAGAATTTGAAGGGGGGGCAGAATCTTGATGACTTTTGTCATCAAGCAGGGGTTAAATTTTTAGTTTCAAGATACAAAAGCGTCTTCCCCAATGAATAAATAACTGACTTGTCTCTCTACAGCAAGAGAGCTGGGTGAGTAGATGTGCTATATGCACATATCACACATGTGTTTTCATCTACACTGCTATAGCGATATGGATCCAGTTGCAATAAATACGAAGTGAATGCCAGTTCACAGGCAACCAACCCTCGGTTGCTGCACTGTGCCATGCACTCCAGCACAATCACAACGCAGCATGTACACACGATCCACTGATGCAAGAGTCTCCCCCGCTATCTGATTCCTATTTGAAATCTCAATTGCACCAGACTTACAGGGGCACAGCTGATTCTTCATAGGCTGAAATGTCTATGCCCCAGGTCACCCTCTTGCTTCCATCCAATGACAGTGCAAAAAAGGCACTTCGGTATACTGTATGTGGTTGCACATCTTCAACCACAGACTCTGGCTGCACAGGGATGCTTTTGTACATACTTATTACCTGAGTTAGGGCCAAAATTTAAAATGAATGCAAATGGATAATACAACCACACCAGCTGGATCCAAGTCTTCTCCCATGAGAGGAAAGGGCACGTCTGCTCATGAGATGGGGGAAAGAAGAAATACACTGCTTGACACTACCAAGACCCGAAGAGCGGCAATTTGGGAAAGGCAGCAGGGCTGCAATGAGAAGGGGAAGGTGGGAAAATTTTGTCCAAGGGAAGTTCCACTCCCAGACCTTTGGACACAACCCAGTATATCTGGCAAATAACTCGCCACTCGCGCCCCTTATGTGGTGCTAATTACCTGCGTTGACCCGGCTGAAGGACAAACCTCCAATAGGCGCCAGCGGTTTTGAAAACACAGAATTGTTCCAGGCTCCGTGGCATCCTTCTTTATTGGCTGCTCCTGAGGAGACATTCTTAGGGTTTACACCTTAGAAAAATAATTATTTTTAAAAAGTTAAAAGTGTAACTCCGAATTCAGAACACAGCCAATCCTCATACTCAGCCTGTCACCCACTGGCACGAGCAAATATGGAACCCGGGGGTGGGGGGGGAGCAGAAGCAGTGGTGGGCGGCAGCTGAGGAAGAGAATTAGACTTCCAGACTCGCCCACTCGCCTTTCTCGCTCGATTGCCGGCCTGCTACCTCCCTCTCACCAGTGGCGCTTTCCCTTCCTGGCTTGCAGGGAGGAGGGAGGCCGGAAGGAGCCTGCGGGCCGTGGCTCACCGCCTGCCTTTTTTGCTTGATCACCAGCCTGCCTGGCCCCCCCTTACCTTTCCTGGACCAAGGAGGGGGCAGGTGGCCAAATGTGATCCCCATGTGACCAAGGGGAGTGGCATCTGGGTCGCGAGTCACCCCCCCCCCCCGATACATTGGTGGAAGATGCCATAGATGCAGGTGAAACTAAGAGTAAAAACTACCAGACCACAGCCACACATCCCAGAAAACTCTCAATACCCAAGTGCAGTGTTCTTTACTGCGGGAACTATTTTTTTTATATGGAAAGCTGCTGGAACAGGAATTGGCACCTCACAGGGTGTTTGTTGTGGGGGGGGGGAGGGAAAAGAGACTGTAAGCCCCTTTGAGTCTCTTTACAGGAGAGAAGGGGGGAGGGGGTATAAATCCAAACTCTTATCTTCTCTAAAGCCACACACGATAATCAGGCGCCCACATAAGGAATGTCCTTTTCATGTGTGCACTCATGTGTTCATGGGCAGCACTTCAGATTCCAGCCCTTCTAGACAACATGCAATCCAAAACAGAGACGATCATCAAAGAGGTGACCGCTGGAGTTTAGTGCTTTGCATGAAAGAATAACCTTGACTCTGGCCACTTCACTTGGCTATGGGAACTGAAAATGATTTGATCACAAGCTAATATAACTGTTGGCTGGTGCACCTGAACCAGAGGTGTCCAACTCTGGCGCTTCAGATGTTCATAGACTACAACTCCCATCAGCCCCTGGGACACCCCTGATCTAGGCCAATCCTGTGACTGGCAGTGGCTCTCTAAGTCTTAGCCAGTCCTTCTGCCCAGCAGAAGTGGGGGAATTAACCTGAGAACTTCTGCAAGCAAAGCTGCAACCGCAATCCAGAAACCTACATTAGACATTAGCACTTCTAGCCTTTCCCCTGCGAAGGCTGAGCCCCATTGAAAGCCATTTTGTATTCCTCTGCATTTTGGAAGCAGCGCTCTATACAGGCCTGCCGTTTGAAAAATATCCACAAGTCTGAAGTCATACAAAAACATCGGCAGCTAAAGGCCCAGTTGCCTTGAACTGTCCATACCGATATGCAGTTTCACGACTGCTAAAGGACTTGGGCTAACAACAGCCCCTCCCTCACCCTTTACAAAGACATTCTGTGTTGTACCGTACATGCTCACAGAAAACGCTCCACTGTCTAAAAATGCAATTAAATTTTAAAAAGGAAGTAAAAGAAGTGAGGGGAAAGCATTATGCGGTTCACATCACCACACACCCCTTTACCAGGTATGTATCTTGATTGCTTAAGGTAGTATTGCTTCGCTGATGTAGTGGATATCCCAGAGTCGATTCTCTTCAGAACTCTGTTTTCTCCTCCTGGCTGGCATGACAAAGGGGACTTAGGAACACTGAAAGGGAAGGTAACTTATATTAATACAAGAGAGTGTTACCTGAATTGGTCTGGTCTGTTCCTTTAACAGTGGGGGGAATTAGCTGGAAACAGACCTGTAACATGAGAGGTGGGTACGGGATCTGTACCAACTCATATAGAGGACCTGCTCCCTACAAAAATCCATTCAAAACCAGGATTGGGAGGAAAAGGGTCACAATTTTATTAAGGGAGTAAAACTAGTAAAAATATACTCACAAGCACACAGAATTTAAGAGCCTAATGCCAAGATGAGCGGAGATAGATCTTGGTATTGGGAGGATGACATTTACTATTCCAGAAGTGAAGAGGTCCAAGGAGAGTGAGAGAGAAACGGCCAGCGCTTCTTGCAGGGAGGAAATCCAAGTGCAATTTGCCATGGATTTTGAGCATCTAGCTAAAGGAAAAAGTGGCCCTCTGGCAATGATAAGAGGGGCAATCTTCCTAGAACAAAGCAAAGTTCCGTTCACAGGCAGAGACAATGCTGTGGAAAATGATTTGATGGGATTAAGATCTGGGAGTGCCCAAGACTTGAGGACCAAAATCCGCCAGGATGTAAAGCTTTCATGATTCCAAGTTTGTGTCGTCAGGAATGTGAGTTACACTTCAAACATGTACTTAAAAGCCAGAATCACTCGAGAATAGAGTACGGCAACTGGCAGTTTAGATTCGGATCCCGCTGCAATAAATACGAAGTGAATGCCGGTTCACAGGCAACCAACCCTCAGTTGCCATGCACTCCAGCACAATCACAACGCAGCGTATACACACGATCCACTGATGCAAGAGTCTCCCCCTGCTATCTGATTCCTATCTGATTCCTATTTGAAATCTCAATTGCACCAGACTTACCCGGGCACAGCTGATTCTTCATAGGCTGAAACGTCTATGCCTCAGGTCACCTTCTTGCTTCCATCCAATGACAGTGCAAAAAAAGGCACTTCGGTATACTGCCTCCGCCTTCACAAATCTCTTCCAAGCAACTCTAATCCTGTTAGTGCTGAAGCTCCTGGCAAGGCAACGGTCCAAGGACTAATCTTGCAAGGGCCAGTTCCCACACAATCCGCTTCCATCAGGGAACATGGCTGGCCCACACCATCTCCGCTGCCTCTGTATCTCACAATACTGTGCTGTGTACTGTGCTACAAGAGCTTACTTTACTGTGCTACAAGAGCTTACTTTAGTTTATTTACAGTCGCTCACCAGCAATATTAGAAAAAAAATAAAACCAACGAGGAAGCAAAAAGCAGAGTACTTGTATATCAACTATCACTGAACAGAGATTTCTGCACTCTGCTAGAAATACAGCAGAACTTTGCCACTATATATATATATAGACATCAGCAGCAAGATGAAGCAGCTCCTGGCATCCCAACACAATCAGAATGCGATTAAAATACGAGCAGTAATCTCAATTGCACCAGACTTGCAAGGGCACAGCTCATTCTTCATAGGCTGAAATCTCCCAAGAAACAAGGCCGATGGGAGAGCACTGGATCGGGCTCTTGAAACAGCCACAATATTTAAGGAAGAGTTTGCATCTCAAAAGAACACTTGATAACAAAATAAATACTGACCCTCATTAGTCTATTCAGATTGTAATTCATATTTACAAGAACAGGCCTCATAATAAGAACTTGCACAGGTGAGGAGGATATTAAAATCTTCCAAAGAAGAGGCAGAATTATTATTACTGCAGCAGAAGCAGAGTAAAGTTTTTATTTTGTTGGGTTTGTTTACCCAGCATGAACTGGCACAAAGAATTCTGAATATACATCCTTGAACAATCCATTCCGATTGCATGGGCAAGGAAATACAGGCAACACTATCATGCACCATGAGGACACATGAAAATATTATAACATTGTCAACTAATTTCTTTTCAGATGACATGTTCCAGTCCTGTATGCTCTGTCACATGATGGACTCCAGTAAGGAAACAATTTTGTTTATTTAGCACAGTTTGGAACCAACTTGGAAGAAAGGATGGCTTACCTAAAGAGAGATTCCTTGGATTTCTTTTCATGTATCGTTGTAATGCTGGGTTTCTTAGAATATGAATGTCCAAATTCTGCATCCTCAAAATCATCCCAGCTATCTGTGGTCTTTAATACAGTTTGACCCCATCGCCGCCGACAATTTTTCAGGCCCATGGCCCCACTAGAAGGTCCTGTGGCTGTTTGCTTCTGTGTGCGTTACAAAAAGCCTCGGTTATTTCTACCACCATATTATACTTTTTGTTTCTCTCAGCCCACCCAAAAAAACACTTGGAAATACCCTGTTTCCCCGAATATAAGACATCCCCGGAAAATAAGACGTAGTAGAGGTTTTGCTGAAGTGCAAAATATAAGGCATCCCCCAAAAGTAAGACGTAGCAAAGTTTTTGTTTGGAAGCATGCCTGACGAACAGAATACAGAAATATAAGACATCCCCTGAAAATAAGACATAGCACATCTTTGGGAGCAAAAATTAATATAAGACACTGTCTTATATTTGGAGAAACACGGTACTTGTCAAATTTACAGAAGTCTGGAAGTCAGAATTGTTATAAATAATTTTCCAGTCAGTTTTATGGTCTCTGCAATTTCACTAATCGTAGAAACCAACTTCCTCAATCAGAACGAGGTAAAGACCTGGTGTATGGCTCTGCTTTCAGAATAAAAGAACCAGAGCTATATTCAGACAATGGAGGCCATCTGCCTAGTTGGTTTATCTTTATCATTTGCTGAACAGTGTCTGTGTTAGCTTCCCCCACCCCTGCCCCCAGAAAGCCACTGCAGCAATGTATCTTTGATCAATCTCCCATCCTTTATTTAAAGCAGGGGTGTCCAACTCTGGTCCTCCAGATGTTCATGGACTACAATTCCCATCAGCCCCTGCTCATGAACATCTAGAGGACCAGAGTTGGACACCCCTGCTTTACAGTTAGAGGGACCCCTCCCTTACCCAAAATCTTCACTGCCACAAGTTCCACTGAGTAGTTTTGGTCCAGTCAACCTCTCAGCCGAATCTACCTCCCAGGGATTGTAAAGGGGGGCAAGAAGAAGAATATATGATACAACAGACTTGTTGAGGAAAGTACAGGGCAACATCAAATAAATCCTTGTTCGTTTTGTGTCTTAATTTCCTGCTTTCCCTGAGGCCTCCATGTCTCACCACAAGGATTGGCTTAAAGGTGG
This sequence comes from Sphaerodactylus townsendi, assembly GCF_021028975.2. Taxonomy (NCBI): domain Eukaryota; kingdom Metazoa; phylum Chordata; class Lepidosauria; order Squamata; family Sphaerodactylidae; genus Sphaerodactylus; species Sphaerodactylus townsendi. The sequence goes on along the minus strand of NC_059433.1, from coordinate 21,041,460 downwards.
TATGCTGGCCAAGTCCACTCAATGGATTTTAATTTATCCCAACAAAATGATTTAGATGTTGTGATATTGCTTAATCCAGTGCTCAAGTGGTCTAAAAACTCAAGACTGTAAAAAGAGACAACATTGCAATGCCTAGCAACTGTCGCCTTACAAAAATACCTTCACAATCATCTCAATAGAACAGACTGTGTCTGTAGGTTACAAGCCATTATCTTCTGCGTTACTATTCATCTCCATGGATTTATAAACATGGGCGGAGTTCTTGCCAGTTGTTTCAGTTTGTGGCAGCTAGCCAACTGCCCTGAATGACCCAGCTGAGCCAAAACATCATCACTATGTGAACTGGTGAGAGCTGCAGAACAGAAACTGAGCAAAAGCAGGAAAAAGAAGAAGATTGAGAAGTGGCCAAGGGGGCTGCGGAAAGAGAAAGTGATGTGGAGAGGAGAGGGAAAATTAACAGAGAAAAGATCTTAAGAGATTTGTAGAGAGGGAAAAGCAGGTTATGGGGCACAGAGAAAGAGGAAATGGCAAAAAGCGCGCTGAGAAAACAGTGGGGCAAAATTGCTTTCCCATTTA